>NW_017535675.1:40195-59301 GCF_001853355.1 Bactrocera latifrons | reverse complement strand
TTAGCGTTATAATTAAATTTTTAGGCTGTCATTAAAAGCTCAAAAAATCTCTAGAAAAAAAAAACAACGAAATGAGTCATCACATCGTTGCTTTCCACTTTACGCCAACATTCGCACACATATTAAACCGTCTATAGCTGCGGGCCCTACAACGCTGCGTTAACTACTTCAAAGTCACTTAATAAACACATAAAAAAATCAGTCAAGAGCTATTCAGCCTTCACGAGATAAGCATGAAATCGAATTGAAAAATTTCAAGTGGCCCGATGATCTCAGCCTAAACGCGCATGAAACGCCAACGAGCTACCAACTTTTAACAGACGAAATTATTATTAAAATAAATCAGCTTAAAAAAGGCCGTAAAAATACTGCGGGCCATTGAGGCTGTATAATGAAAGAGGCCGCACCGCGAGCCAGCAAGAAAACAGTAGCACATTTCAACCAACAAGAAAACCAAAAAAAAAAAAAACAAAAAAAACAAAAAAAAACATCTAAAAAGATATTAATGACAACCGAATTAAAATCAAAAACGAGAAATTGAAAAGATATTAAGCCCCAAAAACAACAGCATAAACTGTTGAAAATGAGACACAAAAACAAAGCGCTTAAAAGCGCACGAAAGCTGCCGTCCGTAGCATATGAAAGCAACAACAACAGAGAAGTAGTTACCTGGYAGGAAAAGCAATAAAAAGGCACAACAACAAGAATGAAAAGAAGAAATAAAAAACGAAATAAAAGATAGCAACRAAAAACAAAAAAAAAAACAAGCAACCAGCAGTGATACAACCGCACAAGGAAGCGACCGACGCCGAGCGTACACCAAATGCCATTAGTGGATAAGCGTGTCGGTCAGCCGAATAATGTGTAATATCTGTAACTCATTAATGATAGTAATTTAAGACACTGTCAGTCAGCCGGGACGCTGTTGTCGCTGCTATTGTCATGGTAGTTGTGGTCGGACGGTCGGTTGGACGCCGTTATTGTGTGCCTGGTCGTCAGCAAGACGAGCGCACTGATTTGTAACGCGGCGATTGAGTAGAGTCAACGTTGAAACCACAAAATGTAGAAAAAAAAAACAAATAAGAAAGAGCGCGGCAGGCAACCGCGCTACGGGCTCGACAGCCAAGCAGCGTTACACACACACATAAACGGAGTCGGCACAGCCAGCTTGCTGACTGACTGCTTGATTGCCAGATGTAGTGACGTCTTAGCAGTGACAAGCCTCCAACGGTCAGACAGCCATCAATAGCCGTTGCAATAAATATCTTAAAAACGGCGTCCGAAATACGAAATCTCCAATGTGCCTCAACAAACACAGCTAGATGCTGGCTTGCGTTGCGACTACACTTGCGCCAGTACTACAGCCAGAAAGCCGCTGTTTCCTCACACACAGCTTGCATATCAATTGCAACCTCGCACGAGCTGCCGATTGTCTTCACGTCCTTCTGCCGGTACATCCGTCTGTCGATCCAATCTTCAGCCGCTCCAACCGTCTACCGGTCCATCCGTCTGCCTCCATGTATATTCTGTGGCAGAGCTGTATTTATGCTCGTAATATTTACTCCAATTGCTTTGCTGCGCGTCCCATAACTCGGCTGCCTAAACGCGAATCCCCCGTCTCTACTGCGCGTTCTTTGACGCTACCACTGATGGCCATCTCAATGTACTTAGCTCTTGTAGCATCGGTCTTAACGCCAAAACTATACATATTAACGTGTATGTGTATATGTTGTGCCTGTCTTCACGAACTGATATTATCACGAATGACTGATGAATACACCATTAAGCAGATACAGATACTCGGCAAGAGTATCCAAGGCAAGCTGAGTACCTTTGAGGCGCGCTTCACAATGGCAGGCCATTTATTGAAGCTTTACTGCCTTTGCGGATCACGATTTCATATATTTATGATATTAATACAGGCAGAAAAAGTAATGAAGGTAAGATATGGTTAAAAAAAAAAGCAAAATAAAAATAGGCAGCCTATTAAAGGAGAATAATAAATGTTGAAATTAGGGAGTACAAGAAAAAGGAGGCACTTTCGTTTAAGGAAGTTGAAGAACTGTATAACAGTCTGGAAACTAAAGTTTGTTTCTATCCACTTGAATGTAATTATTTTATTTTGTAGATGGAACTAGAATTCAAAGTATTTGTGCAAGAAAATTTATAAATTTTGGTAGCATAATAGGCTCATGAGATTGAGTGTGAGGGGTCAGAAACTTGCAATGGCACTTTAAGTTAAAATTTGCTGCATAACTTTATTATATAACATCGGTTGCCAGAAATCCTCTGTTGAGTCCTCTTCAAGGGTGGCGACTGATAATATGTACAGATACTACTATGTCAGGACAAAGGCAAAGTTAAGCTGGTAACAGTTCTCCAGCATTCAGATGGGAAACCTTACTACGGTTGCGTGTGCAGAAAGGACTGGATAAAGCTGTCAAGCGATCGTCTTGCAGATCAACTTGGCTGCGGGCTCTTAAATAGCCCAGTCTCGAACAGAGCTTACGAATACCTGCCGCTCTCCGTAATTAGAAGGCATAGAAGAATACAACAGAAGAGAATTAAGGGAGTCCGGATTTGCAATAAAAACCCAGATGGAGCTAGTCGTTCCGATAAGAAGGCAGCGCTTTTAAGAACTTGAAAACAAACAACACAAAGGCTGGAATGCGTTTCGTATAGATATCAGAACGGAAACCAGCAAGGAATTTGAAACTAAGCTTAGCACCAAGAAGAATACAATGCCAGTGACAGCCGGATATTAGCAATCTAGCCAAAGTATGGTTGCTGAGCAGGGAGAAGAGGGAGTTATCAAAAGTATTGGTGCTGGTTGTGTCTCTTCCAGTAAATGACTCCTTTCTAATGTCTATGACCCAGCGAAAGAAGGTAATCCACTGGTTGCGCGAAAGATTGAGCCGCCAGTAGTACCAGCGAAAGGACAAAGGTGAGCTGATGATGCTTTGCCATCTGCAAGAGGCCAAAGACAAAAGGCGTGACGCTCTCAAAAATCGATCGCTAATGGGAATCGGAATCGCATTGTCATTGGTTGCCTGGATAAAGGAGACCCCGAAGGAAAAACCCCAAGAGCCCAAAGAAAATGAGTGCTGAGAAAAATGGCACTGGAAGTTCTACTAAGCAAACCAGCTCTGCCAAAGTCACTCATAAATGCTGGGGTTTACCATGGCCAGATCAAAATGATAGCATGTGACGAGAGATCGGTCCTGCTATATAAAGTCGCAATAGCCAATAGCCCGTCCCAAACAAGAGACTTATCTTATTTGACGAGATACATGTATGTATATATAGCATATGGCTGCCATATAAATTAAAAGGTCTAAATTAAGTTCTGGTATGAAACGTACGTATCTTAATGAAATCTGGCGTGGATGCCTATCCAAGACAACACCATAATCGTAATTTTTTTTTTCTTGGACCGAACATTATAACATTAAAACAACTTTGAGTTTTGGTTATAAAATGGTTATATATTGGTTACTATATACTTATAAATGGGTATATATTGGTTATCATACACTTATAAATGGGTATATATTGGTTAGTATACACTTTTCATTTGGTATATATTGGTTATTATATCTGACAGCGATTTCCGATTTTTTTATGATCCGTTGTTTTGCATTTCAGCGATATTTTTCTATGTATTACCCATTTATTTTCTATGTAGTACCCAACTAATAAATAAAAACTAACATGATTTCTATATAAAAAAAAAAAAAAAAATACAAAAAAAAACCTAAATATCGCAAACAAAGTCACTTCCTTTGAAAAATTTGTTCAACACAAATTTCAAAAATGTGCTAAAAATACGAAAAATTGTAAATTCCACAGTCTTTGCATGCCACATTGAGTATTTCGCAACAACAACGCGAGTAATGCCAAAAAGCATTCAAATAAAAGAGCGAAGTGCGAAAAATTGCCTCGAATCGGCTAAAAATTGCAGACAGCACAAAAGGATATACGAAACTGGAAAAAATTCGAAACGATTTTTTGAAACAGGAAAGCACAAATAAACAACGRCTAACTATGTTAAGCAAGGCTAGAAAAAACAAATCAATAAGAACCGTTAGAGCGGCACTAACTAATTGCACCGCAAATTGAAATATTTTTATTTCCATTTTCAGCGCAAACAATGCTGTCAGGACACGCACGCACACACAAACACATACACGCGCATCAGCAAAAATGGGTATCAATGCGGCATACGAGTGTATGTGTGTGCGTATTTCCCAGCTGCGCTTGTATGATGAAATCCTCTGGGCATTTTTGCCATCATTCACTTTGTTGAGCTTTCACGTGGCAAGCAAACGCTTTGATGCAAATAAACAAACGGCTGAAGTATTGGATAAAATGAACAAAAACATGGAGTGGGATTTTTCAAATATTTTAGAATTTATGATGAGAATATAAAGCGCAGCAAAACGCGCGCTCAAAAGATTGCGAGCAAAACGAAAAAGAAAGGCAAACTACAAAAATAATAAAAAAAAAAATCGTGCACAACTTCTAACAAATCCGTTTCAACTCAATGCAATTCAATTCAATTGCTGCGTGCCAAAAATAAAAAATAAAAAAATAGAAAAAACAATAAAAAATAATTGAAACGCGAATGAGGTTGGACAAAAGCTATAATAGCCTTTACAGATGCATAATTTTTATTTGTATTTAGTTTTAGTATAAACGGGTATATAAAGATATTTATCTGGTTTTTTTCGGTTAGTTTTTATGGCAGCTATATGCTATAGTAGTCCGATTTGAACAATTCCGGCAGAGATTATAGAATTGCTTTTCGTCATTATGCTTGCCGAAGTTCGTTAAGATATCTCGCAACATTAAAAGGAGTTGCATACAAGGACTTGAGTTTGACCGTTCAATTTGTATGACAGCTATATGATAAAGTAGTCTGATGGAAATGATTTCTGAGGAGCTGTAGAGTTACTTTGGGTTATTACTCGAGCCAAATTCCGTGAAGATACCACTTCAAACAAAAAAGTTTAATATACAAGGACTTAAGTTTCATCATTCAGTTTGTATGGCAGCTATATGCTACAGTAGTTCGATCTGAACAATTTCTTCGCTGATTGTTGGGTTACTTTAAGTAATAATTCGAGTACAATTTCATGAATATATTCCACCAAATAAAAAAGTTTTCTATACAAGGATTTGAGTTTGATCATTCAATTTGTATGGCAGCTATATGTTATAGTAGTCCGATTTGATCTATTTCTGCGGATATTGTAGAGTTACCWTTCGCAATTATTCTAGTTAAATTTCGTGACGATAGCTCATGAAATAAAAATGTTCTCCCTACAAGGACTTGATTTTGATCGTTTAGTTTGTCTGGCAACTATAAGCTATAGTARTTCGATCTGAATAATTTCCACAGAGATCGTAGAATTGCTTCCTACAATAATTCTTGCGAAAWTTCGTGCAGATATCTCGTCAAATAAATMATTTTTCCATACAAAGTCATCCGATATCGTCGSTTTCGACAAATGATTAACATTTTGATGAGCGAAGAACGTGTGCGCCTTTCAGATCGATAGCTCCGAAACTGACAAARTCTGTAAAGAGTTTCCAACGTTTCCTTCTGTGTACAGCACAACTTCATGTCAAACTTAATACAMCCCGTTAAGGGTATAACAACAGCAAATAAATGGATTGAAATGCCCATGAGGCTGCTCGTTAAAAAAGGAGCGCACCAAATCAGGGCACTGCAAAAGTAACAAAAACAATGGGAAAAAATTTTAAAAACAAGGAATAAAAACACTTCAAAAACACAAATAAACCCAATAACAATAGACACCMGAGCGGGCCGCTCATATTCGCTGTGGACGAGTTAGAGCGGCAGCAACACTGAAGAGGTACTGTGCTCACACGCGTTGGCAACTGGAAACCATAATAGAGGAATTCAAGTGCATTATGGCGTACTGACACACATTTCATTGAATCGCCCGCTGGTCGGGGTAACAAAAGTTTGCAGCTGAAGCACTCACTGTCAGTTAGCCAGCAGCTTTTTACATACATACACATATGTATATATGTATATGTTGTTGTGAATCAAAGGAGCTGGCAACTATTTTTCAGATTTCGGCAAAGTATGCGAAAAAATTGAAAATTATTTTTATATGCTTATGTTCACTCTTTGAAGGAGGTAATAGAGTTGAGTTTGTAATAAAATACGAAATATTCTTGCTAGGTCTCGAACTCATTTAATTAGTGTTTGACATCATTTTTGTAATATTTTTCCCCGTTGTCCGTATTGTGTTTCTTCAGAAGTCACCTTCTTTCGCATGGAACTTCCTGAAGTCTGTGAACTTAGTTAAATAATCGTTTAGGTTATGTGGTACCTGGGCTTTGCACTCAAGCTCATTTAATTTATAAAAAATACTTATATTACTTTAATTTATAGCTGGAGTTTATAATCTCTGTAATACTAAGATCTTTTCGATAACAGCGGCAAATTTTAGCAATAGTCTYGACGGTTCACTTAGAAAATGTCATTGAAATATAAGCTGGAATCGAGAAAATATAGACCAAATGGTGGTGAAAGAGGTAGACAAACAATATGTATATAACATCCCACGTATCTCCCAGTTTTGTCACTAAAATTCACAGTTCCTTTCTCTACCAAGAGAACTTGTGATGCAAAATCTCACTGGGAATGGTTGGACTCTTTTTTTGAGGACTATCCTCATAGGGACACAGTGCAATGATATAGCGACGGCTCAAAAACGGCTTGAGGTTGGTATAGTTGGACCACGTATCCAGTTGTCAGTGCCAGGTGTGTGACAGGTTCCATCAAAACGAGTGGTCATACCCAGTAATAGTCAAGCGGACCTTCAAGCAACACTTTCTTTACTATTTCTTTAGCAAGAGTAAAATTACTTTGAAAAATGGATTTAAAGTTTTACTGGATAGCAAAAGTTAATTGGAGAACTCCAGCCTTGAAAAGGACCTTCGAAAGAACACATCAGTGATATACCGACGGCTTGAAAACGCTAGATGGAACTAAGACTGGTATAATGGGACCACGTACCAAACTGACAGTGGCCATGGGTAGGTTTCCGAGCATTTTTTAAGCTGTGCAAAGATTATTGTAGGGAAAAAATTATCAGGGAAGAAATTGTTGTTGTTGTTTTAGCTGTTCCGGTTACGTAGACCCGACTATCGTAGGAACGGAGGAAACGAAATGTCATTCTCAATGATAGTCAATCGGCACGGTATCTCGTYCGTTGAAATCAAATCAACAATGGTACTGGGCTGTATAAAATTGCTTATTAGGGCGCCACTGGAGCAAGGATCCCTGGCATAGAGGCACCATTGTAAATGAGCTAGCCGATCTCCTGATGAAGGAATCTTTCTTAATAGAGTTGCAACTGAAAGTTGTATGCTATTACAATTAATCCTTGGGTATAGAGGCGTCAATGTAAATGCGTTAGCCGGTTTCGTGGCGTAAGAAGCTGCGGCAACCAGTCTCACCGAGCCGGCTCTGTCAAATAGTTCTTCGCTGTTTTCACCCATACTTAACGAGCAGTGCTATGGACAGAGGAAAAGACCAGTTGAAAATGTCAATGGCGACAAATGCCTGAGCTTCGACAGGCCAGGATGTTTCTGGGAGAKTTCAATACAAAACGGTTACAAAAACTAATCGCCCTTTCCGAAAACATATTAAAGGAACTTTTGGGATTTTAAAGAGGTCAGAGACACCAGACCACATACTACTGGATTGTCAGCAATCGTAAGAAGAAGAAGTCTGGATAATCACTGTTCCCAAAAATAAAGTAAGGCAGCTTCTGGGATTTCATATAGGTCACAGTAAGATGCGGTGTCATCTGCACTGAACAGATTAGGGTACTACTTCACGGAACTATGTCGCCTATGTGATTAAAGAGCAGAGACATGAGAACATTTATATCTGAGTCTTACAGAATCACTAGAAGAAGGAGTAGGACCATTAACTCAGAAGCTTTACTAAGCCTGTTTGATTTGACAGCGTTAAACGCAATGTTGTAATAATCGGAAAGGACACAATAGACCATACGGTCACAGCATTCCRGGAAATCCAGTATATTTAGAACATTTCTTAACAGTTATTGGAGTGAAGGAGTTCGGGTATTGTTGTAGCGACAGAATTCATCCAAGTTATTATTCATCCGTTATATTAAAAGCATATTCCATCTAAGCGATGCCTTTTTCTCAGAGTGACTACGAAACTTTAAATTAGAGCACTGGATTCCGATATACATGCCCAACATCTAGGTAGTAKTACGGAATTTTCACAACATAACCTCGAGCAGCAAAGRTATTATCWATATTAATGGTTRTGCTTTCACCTATTTCCAMCAACTGGACAGCGTTATGGACCTTTAAAKCACCTACACATATTAAACATTGAATGTCAGGGGTGAAAGGACACATGAGCGCAGCCGGCAGGCATGTGATACCGAGAAAACAATAGCAACACATTATAGGCAATGCCATAAAAAGGGTTATCATTGGCCAGCGCTGATCTTATGGGCACTTTAAAATTTACACATTTGCATTATRTGGCGAAAACAATGGYCTGTGAAAGTCATAAAGGTTTAAGAGTGTGACAACGACGGCATYGATAAACCAATACAACGACAGCTGACAGCAGTGTGCGAAAATGGCGCGGCGAGTGCGAGCGCACACAACTGRATGGGTGACGCYTAAAGCCTGGGGGAAGCACATGTGCAGGTAATCGCATGACCAACGCTTCGGGCAATGAAAAGCGAACAACAAAAGACAAAACAACGCAAAAATGACAAGCGTTTTAGGGAGGTGAGCTTTCAATGTCCATCAAAAAAAGGTAAACTGCGAAGCGGCCAATGGACATGGCGTAAATGGCAACAATGGCAGCTATGAGGGGGGGCTCAACGGATTATATGGACACGTACACGTATTTATATGCAAATATAAAAAGGATAAAATTTGCGAAAAAGATGTGTCGGTTGTGCGAGTGGACTATGAATATGCGACCGCAGGGCACAACATGTTGCATTTGAGCTGCACAGGTGAGTATGGTGGAGCGGTATGGGGCGCGCGCTGACTGCGGAGCGGCGCTGACACATAACACAATCAAATCACGTCAAAATCTAATCACAACTACATATTAGCATACAMATTTGCATGTGTGTGTGTAATTTATATTTCCAAACGCTTTTAATATGCATTTGAATACAAAAGGCATACGAGAAATTTATCAGCGCATGTCGGCGCGCTGTTGCACGAGTGTTTTATTTAAGCGCGAGCGGTAGGCGCGGGTAGCGCTGCAGCGTTGGCGCTCGTGACATGYCTCGGTCTGGCATTTAAATGACAAGCACGCCCCTTTGACACGGCCAGTCAGTTGAAAGCCTGCCAGGAGCCACTGGCATTCGGACACCACACACGAATGACACATATACATACATGAGCGCGCAAGCTGGCCCGCGCGCCACGACCAAAGTCGTGACCGTGTCCCTTGCGCGCTGACATACCACAGGCTGGCTAGGCTGCCATGCAAAACCCAGCATTGACCACGGATTCTTGTTGTTTTTTTCGCTGCTAGTGACGGCAGCAACAACAACTAGCGCCGGTGATAGCGCACACCAAATGCCAGTGGGCGCTTAAACGTAGCGCATGTTGAATCAATAATGTGGCATGTACATGCATGCATGCAACCGCRCGCAGCACGCAGGGGAGCAAGTCAGTGAGCGCCGGCGTTTGACCGCGTCATCTACGTCAAGGCATTGTAACATGCCAAGTGAATGCTCATATGTTTACACCACTTGAGCCTAATGCTCCAGCGCAACGCTTAGGTTTTTTGTGGCGCTACAGCCTTACGCGTAACCGCTGGTCGCCAACGTTAAATCCTCAACATTGCAATTTGGACGCAMCGACGAATGCGTTTTAATCATGCCACTTCCTGTAAGTGCTTAAGTGGGAGTTACCTGTGTTGCGGAACACAGCTCACTGTAACAGCGTTACTGCTTCCTGTGGTGGTAATAGCAGCTGCGACTGGTCTGCGGTTGCATGCAGAGTGCTTTCTCTGTAGTGGCATACTTTGTGGCGCTTAAGCTGTTGAACACTTTAGATTTGCGAAAGTCCTACTTTTTATTATTCCAGCAGCTAAACGAAGAGGTGCCTCAAGTTATCGCGTTGAATAGTTTATGAAAATCTTCAAACTTCAAGACCTCCAAAAATCCAAAAGCAATATAGATTTATTTATAAGTTTTTAAGAATAAACGAAAGAGATTCATCTTGTGGCGAACGACGGCAAATCTAAGTACCTGGAAGCCAGGCACAAGGATTTATCGCAATGAATTTTTTTTGGTCTCGGCAGACTGGGGACTGCTGTCCTGTGTTTTGTTGTTAGATACGAGAGAACTTAAGAAAATGAAGACGAAAAACAGAAATGAGAAATTCCTTGGAACCTTCGATAGATCTATTCCCATTTAGATCTTTGGAGCCATCCGTACGGACGCTGAATATAGAAGAAGAAGAAGAAGAAGAAGAAGAAGAACCACGGACTATATGAGCTTTACAGCAGCATGGGTATATGTGTCATTTGAATAACGACTTGTCTCCAGTAGGAATGGCGTGACTCCGCAAACTTTAAGGCTGTTTTTTGCCCAGACCAACGATTGTAGAAGAAATATATTCACATATAATTTGAGGCTGACGCTTGCCTGAAAGATTCGAGATAACTGAAGAAAACGAAGCTGAAGAACCAAGATAAGAACGCTTCTCCTTTACATCTTTGGAGCCGTCCGCACGAGCACTCGTCGAAAAAGGAGGAAAAACGGATTGTAGGAGCTTTGCGCCGAAGTTTTGTGTTCTCGACCTTAGAAGATGTATGAGATAAGAGTCAAAGAAGTATTCACATTGCTAAGAATCCACTGACAGTAAAGTCTCTTGAAAAAAAAAAAAATGACTTTGATAGACCTCTCGCGCTCTCAGGAAGGTTCATTTTCACATTTTTTCATCTAAAGTAAATCTCATTTCACTCAGAACTATCAAAATGTCTATATTTCTTTACCTGATGTTCTCAAAGGTTAAATTTCGTACCTGAAGCATTGCCTGGATTCGAAGCAGAGTAGGAAYGTGCTCGGTTTCGACAGTCGAAGTATTTTTGAAGAATCAAAAGTAAAAGCGAATGCTTAGGGACGCTCTGCTGGACTCTTTGAACCACGAATTATATATTGGGTTGGCAAAAAAGTCTTGCGGTATTTTTSCTAGTTGGCGCTGAGAGCGCGTAGTTCTAGTTTTATTCGTCGCATCGGGTCATGCTATACCTTTTTGGAAAGATCATTTAACGCGCTAGATTGATTATCGTTCCTTTTAAGTCGTTCGTGAGTTATAGCGTCGCAAACATGGAGCAAAATAAAGAGAAAATACGTCATATTTTACAGTACTACTACGATCAAGGCAAAAATGCATCTCAAGCCGCCAATAAAATTCGAAAATTGCGATAAAATCGCTGAATTGGTCGAAAGAGACYGGCATAGTAGCAGCCGTAGCATCRGTCAAGAGCTGRGCATGAGKCATCAAACCGTTATAAACCATTTGATTGAAAATGCAAGACTTTTTTGACAACCTATTATATTCAAAGTTGACAACCTTTTGAAACTGATTGCTATATATCATGTATCTGGGCGACTTTTGAATTACTCCTGGCCCGCGTCCCGCTGGTGCCAACTTTAAAAAAATTTTGTTTGTTTAGCAGTTACCTCATATTTTCTAGGCATTATGAGCAACTGAGTAGTACACTAAACTAGTTTTTTTGAAGGAAATATCAAACATATTTTATATTTTACAAATTTCTGTCAACTACCTCGTTTATTATATAATATAATATTGTAGTCGTGGTTTCATATTGTTCTCTGATTTGCACGCATAACCAGTTCACAACATATGTCAGTACTTAAGTGCCAGCTCGCACTATCGATCAAAGTGCCCACTTGCTTGCCTGGATTTCAATTCACGCATTCAAATCAAAATTCGACATTGTAGACAAATTAAAAGATAAGACGCAAAAAGGAAGCCAGCAAAAACTTGAGAAACTACGAATTTCAGCATTAAACAGCGTTTGTGAAAGGACAGCAGAAAACCAAATAAAGAACAAAGGAAGCACCACGGTAGGACACAGCAATGGCAGTGAGTGACTCACCCTCAAAAAAAGCGCGCTGTACAATATGCAGCAAACAGGCCTACACACAGCACATATACACGAAAATACGCGGTGAAAAGTAAGGAAGTACAGTAACTCATAGGAAAGGTATTACAAGAAGATTTATCGTGGGTTATGAGGTGGTTGAGCCACAAGAGCGAAGCTCAAGAGGGCAGCAGGCAGCAGAAGCGCGGCGGATATCAACTCCTGTTGCGCGCCGGTGTGCAGAGAYGACAGCCTGTTGCCAAGTGAGCGCGCTCGCCAGCACAAGGACAATGAGCACAAGGACGTGCGCATGAATGCAGAAATATAAAAGCTAMAAGCGGGCTAACGGGCTGAGGTGGTGGCGCGCTGGTCGGCGATAATATCACACGCACACGCATATAAAGCATTTGTATATACATAGATATATGTTGGTAGAGGGGTGCCAAGCAGATATTTAATAGAACAACAATGCACGAGTGTACTTGCAGGCCTTTCGAAAGCATGTTAAGGAGTTGCATAAGTACTGCGCAGTGGAGTTGAATGAATGAGTGGCTGACACGGTGAGGGTTGATTTCCCGTTGGGGTGGTTGTAAGTGCTTTGGCGTAGCGCATGTAACTACGCAATAAGCGTAAGTACAGTGCGGAAAAGTTGCGATGGCAAGTAGCAGGGTGGCAAGCCAGGCAGCCGGCTAAAGCGGAAGCAAAGTAGCAAGTAACGCATTGGAAAAATGTGGAAAAGCCAATGATGAGGGAATGTAACCAAAGTTTTTACGTGCTACACGTGTATGTATGTCGTGTTGCAAGTATGTGTATGTTTGTATGTCGTGTTGCACGTTGTGTAAGTATGTGGGTCGTGTTGCAAGTGGTAAGCACACAGCTGTGTGAGTTGATTGTAAAGCGAAAATGCAGAAATTGCGTCATACCAAGTGGGTCTGCTTTTCGGCGGCGTAAATCGCGATAGTGTGGCACAACAGTGCACAAAAGGACAAAACTGTCAGTGGCAAAGTGGAAAGGTGGAAAAATGTGTAGTGAAGTTGCGCGCAAGGATAATAACTTGTCACTAGGAGGTTATTCAACTTTTCTTAGCACGGCGGTGAGGGGAGCGCATGCTTACGAAGCGATAAGCGTGAAAAATTTTGTTGTACAGGTCGGCGAACGATGGGGTTTCAGGCTTATGCACACAGATATGACGACTTAAGGCACGTACATATATGAAGTTCGGCATAGCAACATGTCATCGACACCGTTTTAAGTCGTATGCGCGTCTTCGTAGCAGGACATGCGTGTTCCGTTAATAGTTCATGTAAGTTTAAACACACACAGCGCTTTGCAGGGTGCATTGTAACCCCAGCGCATATGAATATGTTGCACGCAGAGGGGCGTCAAGTTGTCATAAATTGCGTCTTGAGTTTACAAAAGTGCAAAATAAATGGGCGCGCAACAACAAAACGCGCGCTACTGGCTGTTGCGTAGCAGCGAAAGCAACTGAAAAATATGAAAAACGCAAAACAAAGGGAGAAAGGATGTAAAACTTATCATTTAGCGTATGATTTATGAAGCTTGCTGCGTGGCGTCTACGCCTGTTGCACGTGCATGTGACGTGTGAAATGAAAAGTAAACCTTTTTTCTGCCTCTTTATGCATTTGCTTGGCCTGTYGGCCGCTGCGTYATTAAACAATTTCCATAATGCCGCGTTGAACGCAACAGGAATTCGGAAACACACCCATTTCATGCCACAATTTGGCCGCCAGCAGTGCGTAATTGCGGCTTACGCTAGGCGCTGCATATTATGCACGCTATATACACACACAAAAACGCTTATATATATCTATATACATAAAACAGCGCTCTTTTACTCGCCTATAAATCAAAATGCGCAATTAAAAATACTCACACGCCTGCGCAAAATGCACAGATATGTATGTGTGAGTTCGCAGCGCGCGACATATGCAAATGCCGTTACACTTACTTGCCCATAAATTCACATCATAATTATTTCGCTATCACACAAGATATTTTTTGCTCGCCATTTATTTATGTCATGCCGTTTTGTTAGTCGCTGCCCTCTCGCCGCCCTCTCGCCGCCCTCTCGCCACTTTTGCCTGCGTTGCTGCGTATTTTTTGCGCTCCTTCCGGCGTAATTTGCATTGCCAACAACGCCGTGGCGCACAACTCACGCTCGCGTCGCTCAAAGGCGATGTGCGTCCACTTCCGTTTCCGCTTGTTATAAACTTAGCGTCAAAGCTGTTTTGCATAGCCGGTCGGCGCGCCGATAACCGTGTTGCATACGCCGCTGC
The DNA here is from genome assembly GCF_001853355.1 of Bactrocera latifrons. Lineage (NCBI taxonomy): Eukaryota > Metazoa > Arthropoda > Insecta > Diptera > Tephritidae > Bactrocera > Bactrocera latifrons. The sequence continues at coordinate 44,832 of NW_017535675.1, read as the reverse complement.
AGCCACTAYTGTTTGSCTTAAGGGYGCTAGTGTGGCGCAACAATTTTAACGGTAATTACATTTGTATTTGAAATGGCGTTGCTGTTATGCCTGCACTATTTACATACACATGCGGATGCAGGAATACGTTTGTAGCAGTGTTATAGTAGGCACAGTGGGGGATTTGATTTTTGCTTCGTGGCCTCAAATGAGGCTTTCCTAGTGGTACGAAAGGTATGAAARAGGATTTTAGAGGTTATGGAAAGGATTTCTTAAAATCAACTGTTGTCCTTTTTTTCTTCTTCTCCTTCTTCTTTATTGGCGTAAACACCGCTTACGCGATTATAGCCGAGTTTATAATAGCGCGCCAGTCGTTCTTMCTTTTCGCTGTTTAGCGCCAATTGGAGATTCCAAGTRTAGCCARAMGGACCTGRACACCTGATMTTCCAACGGAGTGGTGGTCTTCCTCTTCCTCTATTTCCCCGTCGGATACTCCGTCGAATACTATACTATCAGAACTGGAGTATTTTGAGATTATAGTCCGATTAGCCGCTTGATTCGCTTAGGACAGGAGATATGTCGTCTTCATTCACTATCAGACCAATTTACGTCGCTTTTTTGTTCAACCTGGAGAAAGCAGAACTAAGGTCGCAGTCATTATGGCCAATACTAATATACTTTCGTTGCGTTGGAGGCTCAATCTACACTCAGCGATATTTAGCAAATACTTCTGGTTGGAAAATGCTCGGAAAACTGTCAATAGGTATGGAGAGTTTGGTACGTGGTCCAGCGACTCTTGTACCAATTGCCTCGGGGGTTTTCGTTCCGTCTGTGTACCTCTTGATTGTGCTATACTTAGCAGCAGGTCGAAGTTGCAACCAATCCATAAAGCCTTAAAGCAAGCAGTAACTTTAAATTTCCTAGCGAACGTTACCCTTTTTGCTTTCGTAGCTTTRGCTGTAGTAAGTTCCACATGCTACTGCTACCAAAGAGTGAAACAAGTCAGCTCAAACTCGCTGCCATGAAGGCGTAAGGCCCGCGYTTGGGTGACTTTCGTGTCTCGATATTGATGTGATTTTAAAGTCATCTGGTGACCTCACGGTAGGCTGGCTGCTGGTTTTATAAAAGAAGAACAGGCGCCGTGCCTGGAGAGTGTTTAGGTAACTCGCAAATACGTGTAAAATTCCGCGATTTGTCGATATTGGATCTTTAAAACATAAATCTGTCGTACAAACTAACCGATCCAGCACAAGTCATTGTAGGATAAACTTTTTTGTTTGACAATATAGCTTCACTAAAGTTCGTATACATTATAACCCAATACAATAACACAATCTTCGAAGAAATTGTACAGATTATACTACTGTAGCATATAGCTGCCATACAAACTGATCGATCGGACTTAAGCCCTTGTATGATAGACTCTTTTATTTGACGAGCTATTTTCATGAAATTTTGTTAGCATTATTATCGAATACAGCGGCATATTTTCCAACGAAATTACTCAGATCRTACCACTATAGCATATAGCTGTCATATAAACTGATTGGTGTAAATCGAGTCTTTGTTTGGAAAACTTTTTTATTTAACGAGATATCTACATGAAATTCGGCACAGATTGTTATCTACAGTAATGCTTTAATATTTGCACAAATTTTTGAGATCGAACTTCTATAGCAYATAGCTGYCATACAAATCGATTGGTCAAAATCAAGTATTTCYACCTAAAACTTTTTCATTTGGCGAGATATTTCCACAAAATTTGGCTTGGATTACAATCGAAAGCAACTGCACAATTTCCGAAAGAATTGTTAAGATCGTGCAACWATAGCAYATAGCTGCCGTACAAACTTTACRATCAAAATCAAATTCTTGTATGGAAACTATTTATGTTTGTAGGGTATTATATCTACGGAGCAACGGAATTTGTCATTTTTCTTGTTTACTTATCAGTTCTAGTATCTATGTCTATAAAGCACACGYTGCTCGTCGACAGCGGACTTTACTTTGTATACTCCTATGGAACGCCTGTWGATAAAACTCACGAAAACAAGCAGTGCCGCTATAAAGTGTCGTGAGTAACAAAATATGTTTACGCTTGCTTATTTTCAAATTTAAAAATCCACAAGTGAGTGTTGCTCTAGTTTATTTTCGAATTTTAAACACCACAAAGCCTTTGGTSAGTGTTATAAATTTATGGCATGAGCAGTCTTTATTGCATACAGAATTTGTTGAAAACATAAAAACATACTTTATTGGGTTCTTTCTTTATTTCTTATGCACGTGATACAAAAATAACTTCGTACTACAAAACCCCTTAACAACACGTCTGCCTGCCTCATTCAAATTAATAGCACGGTTATTTGCCTTACTCAATTGCTAATCTTTAATCAAACTAATAACTCATGGCTGTCTACAATTGGAGCTATGTAAATATGTGCGAGTTTTCAGTACAAACACATACCAACAATAACGCACAGCAGCAATTTACAATGTCCATCATAATCAGTGACTATCATTTACACAGTCAGCAGGCCACGCCCAGTCGACCAGTCGACACGGCGAGTAAGTAATTGCACGCTATTTGCCAGCACATGCCATGTATGTGTGGRTGCGTGTGGCTGTGTTGGCGGCGCAACATTACTCATTGCGTTGTTTATCTTGAGCGCGACTATCAGTTTGCAAGCGGCGCGCCAAAAATGTCAACTTGTCTGCTAATGCCGCAAACATATGGAGCGCCTAGCGATAGGCAAAGTAGAGCAGTCATTGAAGCGTGTCGCGTGTGCTTGTGTGTGTTTGCAGAGCACACAGTGCTGCTGATTTGGCGGCGTATATGTCTGCCTGCGCGCCACTTGTGTTAAAATACACGCATCTGTGTATGTGTGTGGCATGTTTTTGCGAAAAACATATCCGCATCACTCATACGCCCTGGTGCGCCACAACATAGCGCTGGCCTGGCGTTTGCGTGTGACATGAAATGAAATGCTGTCAGCGTTGCTTTTTTGCAACTATGACTGAATATGATGAACTGGCTGATAGTGTTTGTGTTTGTAAGTTGTATGAGTGGAAATTCGGCTGGCAACATAACGAGCGCCTCATTTAAAACGCCYTGCAATCTTCTGTATACAAACACACGCACACTTTTTGGCATGCCAACATTTATGCACAGTTAGCCTAACGTGTTCTTCAACTGTCACTTTTTACAAGCAAATTTAATTTGTACACGTGTACCTGCGCCCTGACCTCACCACCGCCGGCGCCACCATTTTTCATAGCATATGCGCGCCATTATTTCCCTTATGTAACCAGTCGCGCCAACGCTCATGCCTGCTGACGCTCACTATAGCATGCGTTTTTTACATTTTCCGCATTTCTTTCATTTTTCTTGCCACACACACACACACATACATACGTGTAGTTTTGGCGCTATAGCAAGCAACAGCATGTACAAATGAATAGCAGCATTTAAAGTGTCAACTCGTAAGCGTAATTACAGACTCAAACGCCGACTCAAATGTGGGTGCGCGAGAGGGGTTCAGTGCAGTGTCAGCAAACGCGCATATGTTTGTGTACATGCAACATGCTGATATGATATGACGACCATGGACACACGGCAACAGTTATGGGATGTGTCGCTATGCTTGGCATGTTGCAATACGCCATGCAATATTGTTCGCCTGTCCCCTTGCCTTAACYCTTTGCCWCTCACACACATTCCACATGCTTGCGAGCCCCTGCTTGCTGCTTGTTATTCTTCTGCTGTCACTTGTTAGTTGTTGTCATTTTTATTGTCCACTTGCGTGCGGCAATGTGCTCGCTTGTTGCGTGCTCATGCATTTTYGCGTCAACATRCCAACCTTTCGCTCTGCTCCTCYGCGCTCGGACTTTTCTTTAATGCTTTTTACAATTTTTCCAGTCTGTGTTTTTCCTTCTTTTGCTTGTGTTTTGTGTGTTTCGTGCTGTTGCTGTGTTGTCAATCGCCACTGGGGGACAGTTGGGCGACAACTATTGATATTTGCAATTAACACGTTCCATGTTCAACGCTTGCGTTCAGTATTTCATCGATAAACAATAAATTAAATGCACTCGTAAGGTGGGTGTCAATTAAATAATTAYATACAGACGACAACAAAGCACACTTACACCCACACATACTATATATGTATATAACACACATACACAGGTACGCGTGTGCGCGTCTGGCTGTGCTACGAAGGCTACGTTTCACTCTATAACCWTCGGGGCGTATGACAAAAAATTCAGCTGAACAGTTGGGTGCTCCAGCAAATATTGGCRAAGGCAGTTGCTCAGGCGTATTTATTTATTTTAAATATTTATTAATTTCTGTCTATATTTTTAGTAATTTTTTTCAACAGCCCGTTTTTTGTTAATTTTTTGTTTTGTTTTGGAACTTTTGGTTAGTRTTTYTTTTTTGTTTTCTTTGAAGTGGTTCCCAAAAATAACATTTAATATTTCAGGAGTCATGAACGATTTGCGATTGTGTGCAAATTTGTGTTTAATCCAATAATTAACAGATTTATTGAAAACAAAAGTGAAGCTTCTCCTGTTAAAAAACGTTAAATTTATTTGCAAACAAGCAAAAAGTAGTAATAATGTGCTCAATGCACAAATTTTATAGCGTGCTGTTAAAAGCCGAC
>NW_017535675.1:35446-38253 GCF_001853355.1 Bactrocera latifrons | reverse complement strand
CGAGAAATCATAACAAACTAACAGTGTTGTAATTATATATTTTTTCTTTAAGGATTTCGAATTTTTCTTTCATACTTATAAAGTTTATCGCACTAAAAATTACATACAAAAATTTCAAAACGATATCTCGAATTTCAGTGTCACAACCCTTTAAAGGGCAGCTGCTCAGTTCAATTTGAGCCATCAGTTTATTTATTTTTTTTTATTTTTTGCAAAAATATATACATTTAGTTGCTAGTAAAAATTATGCGCATTAAATTATTCTTAGTTGCGATTTCATAACAATTATGTTTTTATGACCTTTGTGTTCTCATTTGTTTTCTTTTATCATATGAAACGATAAAACTCCACTTTTCATGTTCCCAATACTATATGTATTCTCACAATTTCCTTATTCGCTTGTTGTTGTACTGTAATATAAAATTGACAATCAACGCACTTTGTATACTCTTAACAARTCTTAACTCTTCTTCAACCTAYATCCTCCCTCTCAACAAAATTTSTAACACCCACCCTTGCACATAAGKTCATGTTCTTTTCTTACATATGTACATTTATTTTCGTTTTCAACCGTCTCTTCATTAGTTACGCGCTCTTACATCGAAACTAAGTTACACCTACATATCAATGCTGCGCAAAGTGCTTGCACACACACCCTCATGCATTCCTATATGTATGCGTGACATATGCTGTGTGCTCAGCAGGCGAAATAGCTGCGTGCTCATCATTGGAATGATGGTAATGAGTGACGCTATGATTGTTTGCATTGTTATTGCAAATTTTTTAATGTCCGAACTTGACCTTCAATATATTACGCATGTTAATGCAGACTCCTGAGAGATTTTCGAAAGTTTCGAATTTTCTAGAATCATGGAATGCGAAATAAAATGGAAATCAGCTGAATTATTCCAATTAAAKTATTTACTTACAAGTGAGAATGAGAGTGAACACACGTACTTTCTGACTGTTGGTGCAAATATTTATTAAAATTTGTGAAAAGTATTTATTTAAAGTGTTAAATTGTGTTTTTATTTAATTTAAAGTTAWAACTGTTAATAAATRCAAAAAATAGTGTCGTGAAAATMGTAACGCGTTAAATTCCTCGAAATTACCAGTATCTATATTGTGCAAATTCTTTTAGTGCGGGGTTTCGCGGTTGGTTTACGTCGCGTGTGTATTACAGTGTTGTTATAAAAAATAGCGCGTGGTGTAATATTGCCAAGGCAAATTTAAAAGGGTGAGTTTGCAGTCAAATTATTTTCAATTTATATATGTATGTATGTATGTATATATTAAATATAAATTATAATTTTTATTTGCTTATAATACGTAGTATATGTCTGTATGTGCATGATATAGTTTCGATTTTTTGCGCGTATGTAGGAAGTTTTTTAAAAGTCATTCTGAACAGCTTCGCCTAAAAGACTATGGATATAATACCGATTAATTGAAAGTTAGTCAACATTTGCCGTGAAACTGAAAAAATTTTAGTGAAATTTATCACTAAAAAACAAAATTAAAATTCGGTTGTTCATTATTTAAAGTGCTTTGCTGTTTTTGTTAAAAAATAATATTTTCGTATGCCCATATCTGTAAAGATTCACGAGCTTAGAGTAATTATATATTATTTTTATATTTTTTTCCTTTTAAAATATGAAATTTTTTTCGAGTTTTCTGCATTAATGCRTTACTCAGTGTCATAATCATTTAGTAACTGCTCAATACTATCCGTCTGCTAATTTATTTTTGAACGCGTTTTTTCCTAAAACATTTTTGGAATATGTTTCACACATGCAGCGCAAAGATGTATGGAGGRAGCCGAKGTGAAATCATCTTRTTATTTTCTCCGCTATGGCCTGGCTTTTGGTCGGACTGAGCATGAAACAACTCGGTGTGGATGGGATTAATATTAACCGGTTTAATAAATTTGTTGTTGAGCTCAAAGCGCTTCTTCGATTTATAAGGATCAGGTGGTCCACTTGTTAGGAGTTTATGGATAACATAATCCCTCAACCCTGCGGCCTAACCTAACCTAACCTTAACCATTTTGTCAATTAGTTTTTTTTAAACATACATAGGTCGTTGTACCGAGAATATCTTCCAAATTACTGAACATTTTTTTTATTTTACGGTTTCATTCATGGAAAAGGCCACATAACTGAAAAAATGTTAAATACCGTTTTTTRGGTTCACTGCTTATAATTGAAACATGTTTATTTTCAAAAATTTACGTTTTTTAAGCTGTCAAACTAGGTGATCCGCCTACGATATATTTAATGTATGGTTATAATATCTTGTGTTTTCTTAAATGTATGTTTCTTTGCCTTTACATCCCTTCACTTCCTCTGTTGCCGATAAATATCGCCAGACTGCAGGTAGAAGTGCTAAAAGTCTAAGTCAAGCATCTTTAATAGTGCTCAGCGCCCATTATTCTCACAGATATAACAATGTTTTTGTTTTTCATATTTTTATTTTGTATTTTTTACATTTTTTTTATTTTTAATTTTTTTTTATTTATTATTATTTGCTTTTGTTTCAACGCCAGTGAGCGCCTTCACGAAACATGCTCGGCGTGTATACTTACGGTGATGATCTAATTCAAAGGTAATTAACAATGCAAATGCAAGCGTTAAACGCTGGGAATATGCAAGTAGGCGCAGTGCCAAAAAAATGCAACAACAACAACAGAGTTCATTAAAAAAGCAAATATACGCGAGTATACAATAAACAATACAAAATATTTAATTGTGAAAAATATAGGGGAAGAAATAGAAAGAAAATATATTAAAATAAATAAACAATAAAAA
>NW_017535675.1:34011-35039 GCF_001853355.1 Bactrocera latifrons | reverse complement strand
TAATAATAAAGGTTGAAAATACAAAAGTAACAAAATCCTAAACACAAAAATATAAAACAAAATAATGTAAAAAAAGAACAAAATTTTAAAGTAATAAAACAAAAGTAACAAAACCCCAAATTGGCGAAAGTATTAGACAAAGTAAGCTAAAAGTATATACAAACCTATTTACTGCCATCTAAGACAAATTAATTGCGCACATATGTACATACATACTAGAACAATGCATTAGAATAAGCACTTGAAAATGACTAATGATGCCGGCTGGCGCGTGTAGAAACCAATTATTCAGCCATTGAAATAAGTATGTGGATTTGTGTAGCTAACTGTGGATATAGATATCTACACATTTGTGTGCCAATTCAGGTGTCAGCTTCTTATAATTCATTAAAAAGGCAAAAAGCAGRCAAAGCTTGCCGAAATAATTCGCAGCACTAAAAGCCTTCACATTAACAATCTACAAAAAAACAAAAACCTTGCTTACATAAGGAAAAAATTTATTGTGGCAATAGTCATTTCAAACGACGTTAAAAAGCTGTCACTTAATATTAATCAATTTTTTTTGTGCGCAAATACGCTCGATATGGCAGAAAGCAGGCGGTGGACGAGGCAGCGTGGCAGCTGATGCTGCTGTTGTTGTTGTTATTATTATTGTTGTTTATATTGTTGTTGCTGTTGCTTTTATTGTTGCTCTTGCTGTATGTTAGCTTACTCTGCTGGCAATTCACATGACWTGCTGCTGCCGCTGTTATTGTTGTTGTTGCCATTTTGTTATTATTTAACGCTGTCAATTGCATTACACAGCATGCTTTTGACAGTAATTAATTTCCAATCAATTAACTCATGTTTGCTCCGAAAATCTCCAGTAATCTTTCGCCAGCACCGCGCGCACCGCCAACGCAACGCTCGTCTTTCAGCTGCGCGCTGAGCGTTTTTGCTTGGCTTTTAATGGCTTTAAATGTCTAATAGAAGCGCTTGTTACTTCTTTATTTTAATATTTTTTGGAATTTATTTTGATTTTTTTTTTT
>NW_017535675.1:31513-33651 GCF_001853355.1 Bactrocera latifrons | reverse complement strand
GTTGTTGGAGATGAAAAACTGGCAGCGCCTTTTTTTTTCCTTATATCCCGTATCGCTTATTGTGACAAGCATACATTATTTCAAAATAATTTTGGGAAAAAACAAGCAAAAGTTATATGAAAATCGAAGCGAAGCTCACCACTTTCTTCAACTGCGTTAGTTTAGTTCACTTCAAATGCATGCTAGAGGTTCCAACAATAAATGCGGCTTGACCTTGATCCGTGTTAGGCTGCAAAATATTTCCTAAGTGATCGTCTAAGTGGACTATCTAATCTTAGACTGAATTGATTTGTTAGGTTGAGGTGGTTGAGTTTATGCACAATCTATGAATTTCATTTAGAAAGAGGTTTTAACAATGGTTGGGGCTTGAGCTTGACTTACCTCAGACTGCTAATTTTTCCTAAGTGATCGGCTAAGTGGATTGTCTAATCTTAGACTAGATTGGTTCGTTAGGTTGGGTGATAGAGTTGATCAAAAGTCGTTATATCTCACTTGTAAAGATAATATTCGTGCTTTGTGTTACCCGTAAATTATTAAAAATGTGTGAACAAATCCTCATAAGTCCACGAAGCTTTTTGAGCTTTTTGACCACAATGCTTTTAGGGCCGTTAATATCAATTCCAGCCAATTCGCTAGGTTAACCAAAGGTGTATCTACCGATATATTTCATTCGCAGTCGGCCAAAACCAAGCAATAGCGAAAGAAATGAGAAGATGATTCCTGCTCGTCTTCTTCCAAACAAATTTGGGAAAAGGTGTCCGACAAACTATTTAGTCCGTGTGAACCTGTTGAAGGGTCTGCAGTTAGAACACTTAAAATTTTGATGTTTTGTTAAGAGCCACTAGTTCGAGAGAACTGTTTCGGTTCAAACTATACCTGAAGGTTTGGTTTGTCGCACAAGGTCTGTTTGTTGACTTTGCGCTCACTGGAGGTTCAAAATATCAATGCTAGAACGCTAGAAGAAATTAGAAAACCGACTCGCTTCCAATCAGCTGAAATTGGTGGTAGAATGCCCGCCCTAGCAAGCTCATTGTTTTTGCAGTTTCCGATGATTCCGCTATGACCGGTCAACCATACAAGTTTAATATCGAAGAAACTTGAAGTTATTGCTAATGAGTTCATGCTTTTCTTGACAAGTTAAGTCAGCGAGCTCAAAGCTAGTAAACCCGCTTCTAATACTAAATTGAAATCATTTTTTTTATTTTTTCATACAAACAGAGAACTCTGWAAGCTTTTGCAACAAATGAACTTGTGGAACACTTAAGTAAATAGAAAGTTTCAAAAATATCAAAACTTCAGCTTTGGCAATAAAATTCTGTAGGTTAGAAATCATCTACTCTAGCGAAAAATTTTTGGTGTCTATAGATTTTTGTATTATTACACTGAACAGGGTATATATTCCGATTGGTTATATAAAAATCTCATCCTAAGCTTAAATTGCTCTAAAGCCCTCACCCTGTCTACGGTTACTCATATAGACATACTTGTATTATGTTTCAACTTCGGCAAGAAAGCATTTTTCAATTAAAATTACTGCGTAGCTTTCAGCCTCRCTACCAATTTTGACCCTCACTACACCCACAAAGTACACTGAAAGTAAAYATTGCTCCCCTTCTATGCATGAAACCCCAACAATTTAATATACTTTTCTTATAGCTCAGTAATTTGTAATATGTAATTTGTATGCCCAACAACCCAAATATAGATCTTATCAAGATATTAGTAGTTTTTGATAAATTCCACGAAAATCGCGCTCACACAAAAAGTTATTTAATTTAAGTACAAACAGCAATRATTTAAATGTTATGCGCTTAATTGGAATTATAATAGTTTGCGTTTGAAGATTCARCAGAAAAGCCCATTCCCTGCTTATCTCCAATAGTAACAAGGGGATTTATTATAATTTTAGAGCAGCAGCTAAAATTGTTACTCTGTGTGTGTGTGTGTGTGTATGCTGTCTCTTATACACATCTAGATGTGTATAAGTGCAGCGCAAAGATGTATGGAGGGAGCCGAGGTGAAATCATCTTGTTATTTTCTCCGCTATGGCCTGGCTTTTGGTCAGACTGAGCATGAAACAACTCGGTGTGGATGGGATTAATATTAACCGGTTTAATAAATTTGTTGTTGAGCTCAAA
>NW_017535675.1:23147-31467 GCF_001853355.1 Bactrocera latifrons | reverse complement strand
TATGAGTATGTAAGTGGCTGTGTATGTATATATGTAGTATGCCCAGTATGTTTGCATGTAAATAGCGAAGTGAACGTGCTCGACAAGCACTGTCTTAAGCCAACAAGCAGCCGGCTAAAATCCTAAGGAGAAATACAACAACAACAACAACAACAACAACAACGACAAGAGAAACAACAATAGCAATACTAACAACGGAAATAATCGTAACAACAAAAATAACATGTACAACAAAGCAGGAGCAACAACAATCACAACAACAACAATACTAACAACAGAAATCGAGCAAGAACAACAATAATAACTACCGCAATAATAACAACAACAACACCAATAATAATAGCAATAGCACCAAAAACAACAAAAACTACAGAAACAACAACTTCGAGCACTTGTAAATCTCTATCACAATTTGCTTGTATTTATCTATAAWAGTAAGTTTGTGGAAATTTTCAATTTATATCAAGATGCAAAGCAGCAGAAACTCCAAACTGTTTGCAACATTGTTTTTGCCCGCGTATGACGGTGGCGCACGAACAAACAGTCTCGCTGCCTTAACTGGATCGCCTGGGATGCGTTGCCTCGGTATATATGCGAACATGAGGGTGTGTATGTATGTGTGTATTTGTGACTAACTGCCTCACGCCATTGGGGGGACGCTGCCGCACGTTCTTATCGCAAATCAGTAAAGCGGTCATAACTACACATGAACACACATACATATGCATTATGTGTGTGTGCGTTTGTGAGTGGGAACAAACTTACTCGAAAATTAATTAGCTTACTTGTGAACGTTGCACGCTGGCGACCGTCTTCCGCGTTTAACTGCCACCAAATCGAAAACCGGCAGCTGCTATCGCGTTTGTAGTCGCTCCCCAGTTAAAAGATGCAAAAGATATGGAAAATACTGCAGTTACAAGTGAACACACGTCAGCACACACACATATGTATATGTATATATGTATATATATATATATATATTTTAATATATTAACCCGGTTAGAAGCTGCAGCGATACCGCGCATAAAACTATATTTACAAGCCTACTTCTAGACCCACATCTACACCACATACCATATGCAGCACTGTAAGCCTATTTGCTGACTGTTTACTCTCGGCGCTCGCGTATGTAAATTTCTATAGCTAGCCGCTGAGGTGGGGCATACTGCAATTGGAATTGGGCTAATATTTTCCGTTTTATTACATATTATTATTGTTTTTTTTTTGTTTTTTGTTAAAAACATATCCGGAGCTACTATATAAACACTGTCTCTTATACACATCTAGATGTGTATAAGAGACAGATATGCTAACGTCAACCGATTTAAACAATTTCTTCAGATATTGTAGCGCTGTATTGGGAACTATTCCATACCAAATTTCAAGAAGCTACATTGTCAAATAAAAAAGTTTTCGATACAAGAACTTCAGCTGGATCGTTCATTTGTATGGCAACTATATGAAATAGTGATCCAACCTGAATGATTTCTTTGAAATATGTCACCGTGATGGTATACAAACATCCACACCAAATTTTTTCAAGATATCTGCTCAAATGAAAACTTTTTCCATACAACTACTTCCATCCGATAGTACAGTTTGTATGACAGCTATATGTTATAGTGAACCGCTATTGACGGTTTCAACAAATAAGCAACTTCTTGAGGAGGGAAGCAAATGTGCAAAATTTCAGAACGTTATCTCAAAAACTGAGGTACTAATCGCCGCCGTCTCCTTCTGGGTGTTAGAAAGTTCTAGACAAATTAATATATCCACTTCTGGATATAAAAATTCAGGTTTTTATAACCAACTTCCAAATGTGTACCATATGGTTCTATCCTAAGATCAATTTTCATGTACGCTCTACACGGTTAAGCCGAGCTGACCTCTAGTCTTCTCTCCTAACTTCAATTGATTCCTACCACATTTCCAGGAGTAGATATTTGAAAATAAAAAAAAATCACTGGTAATCAAAACTCACAAATAAAGTGCTTAGTTTTGACAACCGTGATGTATTTCGACGAAAATTTAGTCACCACCAGCCTAAAATGAGTTCTCTCCAATAGTTAAGCGGCTTTACTGACTGAGTGCGCGGACTGTGCCCATTATCGTCGGCAAAGAGTGCATGACCTCATTAGCTATAAATTTAAACCTCCTCCATGATATATGTGTCTGGGTACACATTATAATTGCCGGAAACTTGAAAGTCGATAGGTCAATTTCATCCGATAGGAAGCAAGTCAGTTTTCCGAGATTTTTTTCGACCAGGGTGAACCACAAGAGGCCCTCTCAACCAATCGCTCTTATCAAAGATAATCTCGCCAAAATTGTAGGTGTTCTGACCGATCACTATYCAATAGATTTGCTGCTAAATAGCTTATCGGAAGCTCTTTAATAATGCTGTGTGAATGAATACGATTTGGAATAAACTTGTCACTTTCCCCGCTATTGCCTATCACGGRGTTGGAGATGTCTCAGTAGACACAATTTTTGTGAACCTAGTGAAGCTGCTGGGATTGATATTAACTGCCCTAAATAAATCTGAGGTAATCTCAAAACGCTTCGTTTATCTGTTACGTTCTTTCGATCGCAGGGGCTGAATATGTGTCTGACTAAGTGAGATCTATTGATAATCTATTGTATGGAGTTTAGGGGTGACGTACAGGATGAATGTCTATCGCACCAAGTGAGTTCCCTCGATTTTGCATCAACACTATGACAACCTAGCACCAAGTCGTCTAAGTGAGATCCATCGATTTTACATCTAGAATTTACTCAAACTTGTTCAAAATTTACTGCGTCTCGCATACAATACATTTAAAAAAACGTACCTTGTAACTTTCAAATTAACAATCAATATTTGAATTTTTAGTACAAACAGTCAGACCAAAAAGTATGTCAACCATTTTCCTAAAAATCACACATTTCGCCATACAATCACACACAGCTAACTAAACAAACTAGTCAACAAGCGACGAGCAACGCGGTGTGTGAAAAAAATCGTAGAAAAAAGCATCAAATCAAATAAAGAAGTAAAATGCATTTGTGAAATTCACACTCAAATGTCAAAAATTATGAAATGATGCACTGAAATTACAAAAAAAACAAAAAAACATATACAAGCATTGTTAATCATTGCATCGTGTGCGTATATGTGTGCGTGCGTGTCTGTGCCTCCATTACATTGTATTTAGACATTAGATGCTGGCAGTGTAAGTTGCAAATGGCTACATCGTTTCCACGCCACGTTGCTGTCAATTCTTCTGCTTGATGATGTTTTTGTTTGCTGCGCTGCCCCCGCCGTCCCCCAGCACCACTAGCAGCGCACTTGTTTGCGTTCACAGCCTGTTGTTATAAGTGCGCTTAGATGCATGTGTTTTTGTGTGCGTGTGTTAGTGTAAGTTTTCACTCAAGCAATTTGTCAACTTACCTGTGACACGCCGCAAAGTGACAACAACAAACACAACTGCAATAACAAATGCATATGCATACTCACAAGTGTGTGTGTGTGTGGTTCAACTTCTTAACGGCCTTTCAATAGCAACGCTGCTGTCCAGCAGTATACATATATACATATATACGTGGCCAACCGGAGGACCTCAGCAAACGTCTGTTGGTGGAGCGTTTCCTTCAAATGACAACAACTGCTTGTTATACCCTGAACAGGGTATATTTGGTTTGCCACGAAGGTTGTAACAGCCCGTAGGAAGCCTTGGAAAGTACTTAAAAGGCAACCTAGGAGATTTTATATTACAGTTTATATGCATATACATACAAACGATTAGCGTGGGGAGCTGTGGTGATTTAGCCATGTCCGTCAGTGCCTTAGTTTTTGAGTTATCAATCTGAAAATTTACATATGGCTGTTTCTGCTCAAAGAAATGCTCATTTGTTAAAATCGCCAATATTGGCCTACTATAGCATATAGCTGGCATACAAACTGAACGATCGGTATTAATATTTTGTTGAAAAACTTTTTAATTTGACGAGATATCTTCAGGAAACTTTGCGCGAATTATTTTTAAAAGCCGCGCTAAAATTTCAGAGCAGATGTTTCATATAGTACCGTTATTTCATAAAGCTGCCATATAAACTCATGGATCAAAATCAAGTTCTTGTATGAAAAACTTTTTTATTTGACGATATATCCTTACGAAATTTGGCAAGCATTATTGCATAAGGCAACGTTATAATATGTGAGGAAATTTTCTATTTCAGATAACTATATCGTATAGCTGTCAAACCAACTGAACGTTAAAAAACGGGTTCGGGTATGAAAACTTTTTCATCTGACGCTATATTTTCAAGAAACTTTGCATGGATTATTTTCCAAGGCCGCGCTATAAACTCCGAAAAAATTGTACAGATCGTACCGTTACTTTATAGAGCTGCCATATAAACTCATGGTTCAAAATCAAGTTCTTGCATAAAAAACTTTTTTATTTGTCGAGATATCTTCACGAAATTTTGCACGGATTACTTTTTAAGAACACGCTCAAACATGTAAAAACATTTTTCAGATCRAACTACTATATCACATAGCCGTCATACAAAACGAGCGCTCAAAATCGAGTGCTTGTATGGAAACTTCTTATTTCTGCAGGGTATTATAGCTACAGAGCAGCCAAAGTTAACGCTT
Organism: Bactrocera latifrons; assembly: GCF_001853355.1. Lineage (NCBI taxonomy): Eukaryota > Metazoa > Arthropoda > Insecta > Diptera > Tephritidae > Bactrocera > Bactrocera latifrons. The sequence continues at coordinate 26,828 of NW_017535675.1, read as the reverse complement.
TTCTTGTTTTTGTTGCTTTTTCATAGGTATTATTGTGCCCTTTGCTCTAGCCATTGCTCATGTGGTTTTTGCTTTTGTTCTGGTCTTCGCTTCTTGTTATTGGTAGCTGTGTTGACAGCATTGTTAGCATTGTTTGGTTTTGATTGATGTCTTTCAAATCAGGTTTTAATGATATTTAATACCGAAATTAATTAATTTTAAATTCACACACACACACACAAACAAGCACGTAAGCACTCACATGGCGTTGTAACATATGTATGTGTGTGGGTGTCTTATATTAAATGTATTAGTATTGAAGTGCTGCGAAGTGGAAGCGGAAGGCAAATGAAAGTGCGTAAATGAGCCAAAGATTYTGACACACACATGTATTTATATATGTATATATGATATATAACCACACATGCGCACACTTGCCTTTGCTGAGCTGTAATTTAGTTTAATTTCTGTGTTTAGACGTCTTTTTGTTGCCGCGACCGCAGCTTGAACTTGCACGCACAATCACAAATACTCACACATACGAGTATGTATACACGTATGCAGCTTGCCAAGCACTGTCGTTCCTTTTCAGCTTTATTTACTTTACATGCGTCTAGTAAATGTGTTTCACCTTTCTTGCTTTGAAGATTTGTGGTTTTTCGCTTTGTTGCGGTTTTTCTAGGCAATTTTYTTTGTGGTCCAACAAAATGCGAGTATATATGTTATAATTCCTTATATAATATTTCATTAGATTGCTGCTTTCGAAGTTTAAATCTTTGCTGCCAAATACTTACAACAATAGAATCAATTTGCTGCTGATACTTTGCTTTGAGATTGATGAAAGAAGTTTGAATTGCTACAACCATGGAAAGGTAGACTTTGCTTAGAGCGAAGAGTTCACTAGGCTGAGGCCCAACAGCCCAGTAGCGAACCACAGAAAGCCAACCGAGCCCCTTCACGTTCCTATTCCAGCTCATTCGGTTAGTTCAGATTTTTCTTTCTAGAAGTGAGTTGGGCCAACTCTGTAAAATAAAGCCAACAAAATCACTTCATACGTGTTTCTTTCTTAAACGGAGGTAGTCTACTACCTACAGTTGCCAGTGTGAAACTTTAGTTCGACTCGGTCGGCTTGATGTAGCAAACGTTGCAGCTAAACTTCTTATAACGGTCACAAGAGCTTTCGCTTTTGGGTTTATCACCACTTTCTTACCCAAAACCAGTAGCAACTATTTGGATTAACCATTTTTACGACTTCATCAAAAGCATTAAAGTAATATTATTATGATATTAAAACGCAAGTATTATGTTAAAATTCTTTCCTGGTACCACWAAAGTGTTAGATTTCGTTGAGTCAAGAGCTAGAGCTCCATCAATCACGGGATCAATAGGAAAGCACAGTCTCTACTATTCATTACTTTTTAATGATGTTAGTGAGCGGAAGTGTTTATTGCCTTCAATTTTCCAGTTTAGCCAGCTGAACTGAGGTACGAGTTCTTCTTCTTTGGRAYCTCAACCGTCGGTGGGTCTGGTCCSAGCACATCAATGGGGAATCAATACCTTCAATTTTCCRGTCTCAGTAGCCGAATCGAGTTCTTCTTCTTTCAAATTTAAACAGAGAACATTACTTTTATATTGCGTTARTGATTGCCTTCAATTTTCCGACTCGCTGAACAGAGGTACGAGTTCTTCTTCATTTTCTTTGGTACTACAACTGTGAGTCGGTCTGAGCCAAGAACACAAAACTTCGCCAGTTGGCTATRTATTTTACAAGTTAACGCTAGCTATACAACCCAAGTGTAGATAGATCCTTATGCWTCCATTGGATGTGTAGGCGATCTGGCTTCCGTTTCCACTCATGGGTCTTAAATTGAATCACAATATTTCGCAAAAGCATCATCTTCAATAATTATATACATRTCGCCGTAGAGCTCAGACAGTTGTGATTCCATCTGCTCCGATATTCATCGGTCATGCGGACGACTCAAAGACTTTGCGGAGAACAGTTCTATCAAAAGCTCCAAAGACTTATGATATGATAACGGATTTATAGAGCATAATTTTTGTTAGTCGGGAGAAGGATCTACTTCCTAATTGCATACCGACCCCAAAGTAACATCTGCTGACAAGAGTTATTCTGCGCTTGAAATCCAGACTTAGATCGTTTGTAGAACTCATGCTGGTTCCGTGATAGACAAAATATTTCACTTTTTCAAATTTACAGTGACAGCAAATACGAGGTCGCATATGTAGAGATCCCACAACGGGATTTGCTTGTTGCTTACATAACTTGTTGTTCAAGCGAAAGAAGTTGGTTTTGTTKTGAACGAGCCGAAGAAAAAGTACCTGGCAGTGCCTCCAATGAGAAGCTTTGTATTCGGCGCTACTAAATGTATATGTACATATGGCTGTGTATTTATGGCCATTAAGTTACCTGGCAACTACGCTTTGATGGTGCTGTTGTAAATTAATGAAACCTTAGATAACAATTGAGAATTTACAACGAGTTAAATGCTTCACTTCATCAGCAGCAGCRCTTGGTTCAAAGCGTTTTGGCTGCCGCCAGACATAACTCCCTCCGTGCTATGCCTGATACTGTGTTCGTGTGCGCATACAACGCTTTGCCAATTCACTTTAATCAACTGTTTGCATTATTAACATTTCATTATTATTTCAAAAAGCGACTGGCAAAAAGTCGGCTCGGSTTTGTGTATGCAATTTGAAAGTGATGTAATATTAATGACAGTTTGTGGCGCCAATTTCATTTAGCTTTGCGGCACTCCTTCGCGTGCTCTCATTCTTCCTACTGATACTTTCGTTTGACTTTAATGCCCTTGAGTTGCCGCCGAAAGAGACTTTTACTCCAGCCGTTAATCAGTTGTAATTAGAAATGTATGCATTTCATATGAATGTTGCTCATTAGCGCGCTTTAATGGATATTCTAAACTCTTGCGAGAAGATTTGATTTTTGCAATAAAAGCGATTTATTGAGTGTCGGTGAGTTTGAGATAAATTCGTAAGTGAGTGTTCGAAAGTTTGTAGCTTACTTATGACAACCTTAAAGGTTCTTAGTTGGAGATAAATATACTAGTTGGCTTCAGAGGTCGTTAAAAGCTTCTTGCATGCAGATTTTGTTGATTCCCACTCCCGCCAGTTCAGTGGGATGTCTAAAGGTATGCCCTTCCAAGCGTTTAAGTCTTKACGTCCCAAACGCGGTACTGTTAAGAAGGAAGTGTTGGGTTGTTTCCACCTCATCTTCTTCCATACATAAACTGCAGATGGCATTTTGTAAGATTCACAACTTTACAGCTTGGACGACAATAGGTTAATGGCCTGTTAAAAACCCCACAACTAGGGAGAGGCTGGCCTTACTGAGATTTCTTGCGATCGTACTTTGGTCAAAAAGCGTTTGCGGCAGGTGGCCAAGCGCTGACCAAGCTTCCGCGAAGCTATCTAATAGTACAACACAAGAGGATACCGGAGCATCGAACCACTCCCATTTCAACCTGGTATAAGTGCAGTCTTATCACAGAGCCACTCGAAGCCTCGACCAACCCTGAACGCACTGTTAATGAGTTCAAGGCTAGTAACGCCGCTGTACTATCTGAGTCAATGGTCACTTTTCTGAAGGAGGCTGCACTTCGGAACAGTATATCAGCTGCCTCTGCTTGTAAGACACTGCAATAGTCAGGAAAACTGAAACTG
>NW_017535675.1:10934-22437 GCF_001853355.1 Bactrocera latifrons | reverse complement strand
ACAAACAATTTCAAACACAACGCTGCTTAATTAAGAAATTGATTTTACGAGTATTATGTTGACAATAACAGCACRATGTATCCACCAGCGCTGACACCACCAACAGCAGAGACAATAAAACAGAAAAATCAGAATCTGCCACACCTTTGATTGGCAATTCACCGCCGACACCGCAAAGCACAGGACTACAGATATGAATGTATGCATGTGCTGCCATATTGAATATGCAAATCGAATCAAATACAGCAGCAGCTGTAGCTACAACTATTAATTTTGTGGACAGTTGCTACCAAGTCAGACACGTACCATGCCAAAACCGCCGAGTGGCGCGGTGCAGGGTGTCGGAGTGTCCACACTTTCGGCCAATACGAGCACTAATTAATTTACCAGTCAATTTTGTGGTTTTCAATTTTCATTTCGCTGCACAGCGCACAAATACATATACACTCATATACAAATACAAGCACACGGAAGGAGCAACAACTGCTGGCAAGAAATATGGTGAAGACAGGAGGGATGGTTGGGTTGTTGGCGCAACACAGATAGCTAAAATCTTCGACAGGTGGCAGGCATCAGCAGCAACACACTCTTGTCTGTTGGGGTGTGTGTGTGTGCCTGCTTGAACTGAAGCGCTATAATAGTTGCATAGCTGTGATTGTTTGGGGCGCTCGGGCAAACTAAGCCACCTACAACTCAACCACAAACAATGGCAAGCAAATRTAAGAACAACAACAATGATTCATCATCAACACACAAACACTCACACATACTTGTGTACATTGTTGCTGACACCGAAAAGCACTTTTGTTGAGGTTTTGTACGAAAGCCCGCTCACTTTACTCCAAAATGGAGACTTCGCATCACCACAAAGCAGCCAAAATTGTGTTCTTTGCCAGTTCAATTTACTTTTGTGCCACACATACACATGCACAACTATAAGTTTGTGTATACAGCGCAGTATTTGTATGCTGTGTCTCGTTGTCTATCGCACAATCCGGTTGTATTTCACACAATCAACGCTCTTGATTGTCAGTTTGTTGTTCGAAACCACCAAACCAATGCAATTATAGCAGCATTACAAATACAAGCACACATATACATACACGCATATACCGAAAGACACTTACAGACAGTCAAAGCAAATGAGTGAGGCGCGTATACAGCCGTTTGCTGCAAGTGCCACATCGCCCCATTAGCATACAAGGCAACCTAACACCACTACCTACGTCATCAGCGCCACCCCCTGTCACAGTGCGCGCCCATTACTCACCCGCCGCTACATAAAATTTAACTTAATTTTGTTTATTTTTGGTTGTTWARTTTATGTTTCGGCCTTCGAACAGCGCGCTCAATGYCCCTTTTTCACGCTTTATTATATAATTTCTCTTCAGTGCGCTATGTGTCTTGTCATCGGAGTACATTTGTCTCTTTGTTTGCTTTCAAGCGTTGTTGTTATTGTTGTGGTTGTTGGTCGGCGACAAGTGTCGGTCCCATCGAAGAATATACCATATTTCCTTAACTTTGACAGGCGTATGTCAGAAATAAAATTTGTCACATTAGTGTAATGAAGTTTGTGGTTGTGACAGACAAACAAATTAAAGGGTTCGGTAGGCCAGCAGCAAAAATAAGTAGACGGAGAGTCGTCAAGAAGCTTGCTGTGTTAAAAGTGAATTAAAATTATACCAACCGACATGGATAGTTAAACARCTGACCTGAAGATATACAAAAGTATAAGCAAGCTTTCAAGCGCCTTAAAAAATATGTTTTCCTGTGTTATCTAGTGTAAACTGGATTGGAGGGTTATCATCAGTCCACAGCGAAATCTTTTTTACAAATCTTAGTTAAAGATGATATGAAGATTCTCATGATATCTAAAAGCGCTTACTGTGGCAACACAGCGCACTTTATGTTATTAGCCTAAATGTAGACAATATTTATTTCATAGTTTTGAGAAAATACACAAAAAATTTTGCCYACATTTAGGCTAAACTCGTGTTCAACGAAATCTAGTGATGTTATAAAGTTTTRAAAATATCTAAATCTGATTTCTTTCACAAATCCGTATCGAAAAGCTTTTTTAAAACGCTAAATTCCAATCTCCGACTAAATTTATCCTATGATTTATAATGCCAAGAAGCAACTTCTTTGGCATCACAGCGCGTTATACGATATTAGCCTAAATTTAGGCAATATTTATTGGAAAATAGTGAAAAAACTCCAAAAATGTAGTCTACAATTAGGCTGAGCTCACATTCGATCTAAATCAGTAGCGCTATACAATTATAGAAACATTTTGAAACTTATTTTGAGCTTAAAATTTTAAAGCTGCTAAAAGCTCTCGCTACGGTTAACTCGAAATTTCAATGTGCGACTAAATTTATTCGACGTTTCTGCGGCATCACAGCGCATTATGATAGTTTAGCCTAAATTTAGGCGGACAACTATGGCATACAGGTGTCTCATAAACTGACTCTAGCTCATGTCCTTGTATGGAAAACTTTTTTATTTGACAAGCTATCGTCAAGAAATTTGGAACAGGTTTTCATCTTAGACATATAGCTGTCATAKAAACTGACTGCTTCACCTCAACTCCTTGTATAGAGAACTTTTTTGCTTGACCAGGTATTRCCACGAAATTTGGCCACCACTGATTTTTGTCTCAGTTATCCTTACATTGTCATTCCATTTTATTCAGATCGAACTGTTAGAGCAAATARCTGCCATACAAACTCCCCTATAAAAATCAAGTCCTTGTATAGCAAACTTTTTTGTTTGATGCGGTATCATCACCAAATTTGGAAAAAGTTTTCTCCTCAAACATGGCTACAATCTCTGAAAAAAATTTTCAAATCGAACAACTATAGCATATAGCTACCATASAAGCTTACTGATAAAACTCRAGTCCTTGTATGGAAAACTGTTTTATTTGCAAAGGTATCTTCACAAAATTTGGCGAGGATTAATTTTAAAGACACCGCTATAATATTTCTAGTAACTACCTTGAACGCATTACTATATCACATAGCTGCCATGTAAACTGATCGTTCAAAATSSTGTTTWTGTATGAAAAACTCTTTTGYTTGACGAGTTAACTTTACAAAACTTGGCGTAGATTATTATCCAAAGTATAGCTTTAATATATGAACATATTGTTCAGATCGAACCGTTATAGCATATATYTGTCATATATACTGGCTCATCAAAATCGTTATTTAAAACTTTTTTTCCCATTTTGTATTAAAAAAAAAATGCAGTTTTAACGGATATTATAGCAAAGGCATAGCCTAAGTTAACGTTTTTTCTGCTTTTGTGTCACTTCTGTCATAAAAAATRGATTCACCTTAATAAAGTCGGCGTTAAAATAATGTGAAATCGATGCTCGAATTTATTGCTATTGTRTGTTGAATTAAACCGAGCATTGTATGCAAGTAAAATATCGCTTTTTCGCATCTGAACAGACACGACGCTTTCAAGCTTTGAAAGATCGCTGTGTAAATGCTGGCGGTATGTAAATTTAAAAGGCAAAGTTGATAGGCAATCGATACYTGCGCGACACTATCAAAAATATTGTAAGCATAAATAACAATCATGTGTGTATGAGTAAATATATGCAACATATGCATGTATTTGTGCGCTTTTGTGCGCTTTTGTGCTTGTAATTCATGCCATTGTGTCAGTTATTGTATATTCGCTTTGAGGTGTGTGTGCAGACACTTTGTTTGCCTTTGACAGCCAACGGGCATATAATACATACACACCGCCTCACTTAACTTTTAGAATTATATTTGTATAAATTTCGTGATGTTTTGTGAAAAAAACGCATACAATTTTCGTTAATTTTGAGTGCTGTAATTAAGTGAAACACCCACACGCATTCACAAAGTGTTTGAGTGTGTGCGTATGCAAATGTTTGTCTTCTTTCGTAACATACCTAACGTAAATTAAATATAATTGTTTGTATTTTATGCACTATTCATGCATTAAAAGCCTCATAATAACAGTAATTATAAGATTAATTGCCATTGTCGCCCACACACGTATTTTCTCTAAACGAACTTCTCACATTTTACCCACCTGAATGCATGCGCGAGATTATTACTCGTAGCTGTTTGAGAGATGGGTCACGGCGTTAGCAATTATCGCGAGCGTGTGAGCGGTGTGCGTGACGGATATATGCTTATTACTTACATATATATGTATGTATTTTGACTGGCCACCTAAGTGATTTAATCGTGGCGGAGCTATTATAAGTATATAGTACCTCGATGGGTTGTTAATACAGATATAACGGTACTTGTGAGTTGTCGTGTTATTTAATAGCCGGGACAACTTGCATAAGCTGAAGCTAACCCAGGATCGAAAAAAGTTCGATTTCGTGTTTWAGGGACTAGAAATCAAATTTTGAGCAGTTTTTTGCATTTTATTTAAAAAAAAACCAAAAATATTTTTACAATCCATTTTTTATGGCGTTTTTATTGATATCTTAAGAATACAGAAAAAACTTTTTAAAATTAAAAAAATTAGAGGGGGGAAGGGGGTCAGACTGGCGTAAAAAAATTGCGTATCCTGGTGACATTGATCCTGACTCTGGTCCTGACCTGGTGGTCTGAAAAAAAATCAAAAATTCTTAATCAGTAAGGATGCTGTTATAGTTCCTACCTCAGGGATCACGAAAAAAATGTTTTTTTGAAAAATGGCGACTGCCTGAAAATAAAAATAATTTTTTACGTATATTTTTGGAAATTCCTGAATTGAAAATAAAAATTTTGACACGATGCTGGTAGGAACGATAAAGGATTAAATAAAGAAGGTTCACACAAAATTTCAAGTAAATCGGTTGTATAGAACTTTAGATAATGCCGGTACCGTGTAGAAAAAAGTAATTTCGAGAAAAACGCGTTTAAAAACGTGAGTCAAATTTCAGGCAGTCTAAGTCATTTAGTAGTGCGCCAGGTGCTGCATCACTAAAGTAACTGTAGCTCTTAAAATAATTTTAATTTTTAAAAATTCTTTGGAAGCTAAGTTCTTAAGGGTCTAAACTTTAAATATATGAAAAAAAAATAATTTTTAAAAGTTCTAGAGTAGAATACCCTACTTCTTTTGTAACCAAAAAGTACGCAGGCATTTTAAATGAAATGCTAAATATTCAATTATTCATCTATACTTACTTTTTCGCCTTAAARGTAATCCTCACCAGATGTAAAATACTTATCCCAGATATTTTTCSAGTCCTCGAAACACTTTTCATAAGCACGTTTTGGAATGACCTTCCGCTCCTTCAGCGAATTTTGTTTCATCTCTTCGAACAACTGAAAACGGTTTTCAAGGTGCGGCAATTTCAGTTTGGTCAGCGAGTAAAAAACGCATGGAGACAAATCTGGTGAATATTCGGTCAGAATCATGGCTCAATGCGATGAATACAAGAATTCTTCTTCCACAATTACGGCCATTTTCGGCGAATGTTCTCACGCAAACATCTAAAAACTCTTTATTGACCGTCTGACTCATAGATTTAATGTATGATGCACCAAACCATGAATATAGAAGTTAAAAAAAAGAGCATCGCTTTGATGTTTGAGCGGTTTGGCGTGTTTTTTTTTTTTTTTCAAACTCATAAATCAATGTCGCAGCGGTAGTTATAATGCTCTCCATTAATGTGGGATCGGCATTCGCACGATCAAGTCCAAATACAACCTTTATCGGAACGATTTGAGCAAGAACATGTTTCAAGCTCAAAATTTCCACACAAAATTATAGGGACGCACTCGCGTGAGAAGACGAGTGCTTTTGACATTTCTCTAATAGCTGTCTGACGATCTTCAAGCACCATACCTTTCGCTTTTTTAATAATTTCATCAGTTGAAGAGGTCGAAGAGAGAAGGAGATGTGTCTGAATGTTTTAAAAAAATAACTTAAAACTCACATGTCGTATCCATATAGCTTAATAACTAAAATCTTAGTCTTAATGATTCAATCTCTTTATATAATATCGAATATCTGGTATCTACTTCATAATATTTAGTAACCTGAATCGGTTATCTAATGTATGTTATTCATTATCTATTGACAGGCATGGCATATCGAGTGTCTAATATCTAATGTCATATCAAACATCTAGTATCTGGCAGCTACCATCCTCCCTTAGTACTTCGTAWCTACTATGTACATATGTATGTTGTATGTAATGTCGATTAATGTAAAGCATATCTAAAATCTTAATGATTTATAGCCGAATTTCCATAACCTGCTTCACTTAGGCAACATCTATCATTAATATGCGCTCGAAAGCGCACATTCTTGCATACGCTTCAGAACATAAATATAACGAATAAGCATAAGATATCCACCCAACGGTTATATAGCCATTGTGCCACACTGTCCATCAAAATGGACATGAAATCTTAATTAAATTGTTTCGTAAGTGACATGTGCTAATTCTTCAACAAYATGCAATATTTAATAAAAACCTACTCAAATACACAATACAACATTTTAATCGGATTATAAGCTACTCACACTGGTTGTCTGCAGGCAATCAAACTTCACATGCATACGTGTATACAGCTATGTATGTATGTATATACTATAGCTTACAGCTGTTATATATATTATCAATATGTGTGGGTGTGTGCAGATTATTGCGTTTATAAGCCTTTGTTTGCATAAAAGCGCATGTTTTATTTAATGTCTRAATTTTGGTTTATACACAAAAAAATTGTTGTTGCAGCTACTGTAGTATATGTACATACGCACATATACACATACATACGTGTATGTGTGTAGTTATGTTTATATGCAAATTCGCCCAGCACAAAATAATCCGTAATTTTATATTCCTACTGATGTCCTCACCTCCACATGGCGATCAATTAACGCTTAACATGAGTTTTCGCCTGAAACCCCCGGTCTGTTGTGCTGTCAAATGTGCAAATTCCCTTATTGTTCATGTTAGTTGTTAATGATTATCATGCAGATTGATTGAATGTGTGCGGTTTTGTCGTGCAAAGTTACTAAAATTTGTATAAAYCACTTGTTCTACAACGTATTGGCAATTATTTTGGCAAGATAACGGTTTTATGCGATGACATTTGACAAGTGTCAAATTGCATATTTAGTAATTTATTTCATACATTAATAGAATTAAAGTGATACACAAAAAAGATATTTACTTAACGCACACAATGGCGGGCTTGAAGCTCGCAAGCAGTATTAGTGTTTCTAGAGGTATGAAATCTTTCCTTATAAAAAAATGCTTATAAAAGCAATGTTTCAAAGCAGATGGGAAATTGAAGCTTTCGTTATAAGAAATTTCTTCTTAACACAGAGAAGTTGACATGAATCTTAAAATGTACAGCTAAGCCTTTTCTTTACGGGTTAGACTGTAATCTTCCTAATAGGCAATTAAGAAGTTACGGCCTCTCTCAACGAATAAAGAGCAAACTCTACAAGTCACTCATCAGCCCCGTCATGCTATATGGTGAGATATACGACAATCTTGAYATATTTYAGCGAATTAAGAGACASCGGCTAYGYTGGCTAGGTCGTCGTKCGTATWAATGAAAACAGTGYAGCTCTGAAAGAACTCGACGCAGTAACTGCAGGCAGAAAAAGAGRAAGAAGAAGAAATCCACTSTWTTKKAAAGACCAGGTGGAGAAGSACCTAGCTCCTGSCTCACTTGGAATCTCCAATTRGCGCSAAATAGGACGGTTATCAGTATCAAATRASGATCMACAYGTCAATAAAATAAAGAAATTGGTGCTTGAGAATCGACGATTAACAATCAGATACCTTACTGACATCGTTGCAATATCGGAAGCATCAGTTAAAACCATTTTGAAATACTATTTGGGCCTAGGAAAAGTGAAACCACGTTTSGTTCCAAAATCACACAACTTTTTCGAAAACTAGCGTCGCGTTAACGTCTATGATTACTGGCGTTAAGTTTTGGATCTAAGTTTACGACCCGAAAAAAGACGATCAATCGGCCGCGTATCGTGGCAAAGTTGAGCCGAAGTCGAAAATGCCACGTCAAATGGAAAAAACACGTCAAATCAAGTCAAAAACCAAGGTTATGTTGGCAGGTTTCTTTTACTATCGAGTTGTGATTCACTCCGAATTCCTTACAATCKGCTAAATTGTCAACAAGGAATACTATTTGCGTGTTATGCGTCGTTTGTATGAAGCTCTTTGCACAATGATGCCGGAATTATTGGTCGACAACTCTTGGTTTTGCAYCACAATAATGGATCGTCGAATACTGCATTGATTTTTCGTGAGTTTTTCGGCAAAKTTTTGAACCKGTGATGTTATGGTTATGGTATTATTGAAGTGATTTAGCTCYGTGTGACTTCTGGCTATTCAGTAAACCCAAAACAGCTACGGGTTGAGAGTCAATTGAAGTAATTAAACATGAATCGCTAAGCGCATTGARGGCTATTCTGGAAAYCRAYCTTTAACAACTGTTTCGAGGATTGGAAAAAACGTTGGCACATTTGTATTGGGGCCAAAGAGAACTACTTTGAGCGTTACGATACATATTTTGAAGAATGAATTAAGAATTTTWAAATTATTCGCAAATTCTTACTATTTTTTGCTCATAGAATTGTATATGCTGCCTCAAAACATCGGAAATATATGCTTTTATTAGCACAAACCTCATTAATTCCATTTTCTGTTCCATCGATGATCCATTTTCTGATCTCTATTTCGTTTCTGCAGCTAATTTGTGTATAAGACACAGTTATGCTTGCTCAAGCACCGTTTTTTCTTCTTTAACTCTGTTAAATTCTGAAATTAATTCTACAAACACAACTAAAAAGTGCCTTATGGCAAGCCTCCTGCAAGCAATGAATACTAAAAACAAAGYACTCGAACTGCATTAAAATTAGTTTAACAACAAATTGCAATAATAACAACAGCAACRAAAAACCGCAACCACAACGAATGCTGCTGCTGCTACCCGCAAGCAGTCGATTAGCCATGGATGCAGCGCAAATATCATGCTTACATCTGCCGACTGCCACAATGTGCCAATCTGACCCCTTAGCTTTAGCTTAATAATTTTTATACCAGCAKATTTTACTTAATACTCGCTTTGCAACGAGCGCGCAAAAAGAAAAAAAAAAATCGTTTTTCACTGCCTTCATGCTGCTGATGATTTTGTTTACACCAAAAGCCGATAGGGAATATGTGTATGTATGTAGGCACATTGAAACAAATCTGATATCATGCATTTATATATTAAACGTATGTACAAAAAAAGAAAGGCAAAAAGGAGCAACACAACCAACAACTAAAAAAATAACGAATGTGGCACGTTTTAGTGCCGCAATCGCCATGAGATACTGGAAACGTGAAAATGAGAGGCACAAAAACTAGCGGCGCTGCACAAAGATACGAGCGCTCGAGATATATAAATGTATAAAAATATAAATAAATATACAAATAGTATATGCATACAGACATATATCCACATATATGTATGTATATTAATAGTTACTTTGTCCCGGTACACAACTGATACAACGCATTCATATCGCTTCCACTGCATCTCCTCCACATACAAACACATGCACACACATGCTCACCCGCATATCTACGAAATTCTGTATGAATATCGTTCCACGCCTTATTAATATAAATGAATAAAACGTGATGTATCTATAGCCGAGATATAGAGTAAGTACACGGGTATATGCTATATACATACATACATACTTATATGCATATATCGGGCGGCGTGTAGGCCAAACCGTAGGTATCGTCCGAATAAAAGGCAACGAAAGCAATAAAAACACAAACGACGAGTGCACACAAAGAGCAGAAAAGTGACAAAACAACAACAACAAAAAAGATTGGCAAATAAAGGCGAAACGCTATCGGTCATGCATATAATATCGAAGCGGCCACAAATGCAGCGGGTGCCACAGTGTGTACGCTATATATAGTTATACTCGAGTATATATTTTATATACTCGCTTAAGGTAGATAAATATGCACGCTTGCCATTGTAAGCAGTATCAGATATGTACACAGGGAAAAAATTGCAAAAAGTGCGAGAAATTGTATTCTATAAGATTACGGATKCAGATATTTAATGGCAGAATGAGATTATCTTACCTTTAGCCTAGTGTATGGATGGTAGATGGCAGCAACTTGCTTACAAACTGGCATGGTGCTTTGTGGTCATCGATTTATTTTTGTTTTGCATAGAAATATAGATTTTGTGGAGAAAATGTTTTTTAGACGGTAGTTTTTTCTCTTGCGATCTTAATTGTAAACAAATTCCGGTTTCAATAGAACAGAGCCACTAAGTACTCCTATAGTTCCGTCAAAGTTAGTAAATTAATGGCTTCATATGTTGGTGGATGTAAAATCCTATTTCACGTTAAAGCTGCATTGGGTTCCAGTTCGTAGTAATAACCCTGYAAAGGAAGAAGCAGCTGAACTAGTCAGAACAGGCACTGTCGAGSAAGAACGCGTTTCATAGCTAAAATATGCACTAAAATTATTCGAAGGGACTTCCTCTAATACTTGCCTGACGAATCTTAATCATCATCTCCTTTACTTTTTCAACAATTTTCCTGATACTGAACGATCTCTCGACCACCTTTGAAGGCCTTGTACGACTTGTGTTTTTGAAGTCTAGTAATTGAGACGAATGCATATTAATGAAYGACTATGACATTTCGCTATGGAAATTTAAGTGAAAGTTTGTTTGGAACAGCTTTTGAAAAAGCTTTCATGGTTTTAAAAATGCGCATAATTTAATTTCTATGGAAGTTCATTTAACAAAAAAAAAAAAATGAATAGAAAAAAAGTTGTTGATGAAAGCTTTATCCTTTGAGCTCTTTAAAAGCTTTAATTGTTTGAAAAATTCACATAATTTGGTACCTACAGGCGTTCCTTTTTAAAAAGTTGTTAGATATTTCTAGAACAAAATGGTTAAAGCTCTGTCAACTGAGCTTTTTAAAAGCTTTCTCTATTTTAAACATGCATATAAGTTAGTTTACGTTGCAGTTTCTTTTTTAAGAATGAACGTACATTTCAAGAAAAAAATTTTATATGAAATCTTTATTCTCTGAGCTTTTTTAAAGCTTTTGTTTTTTTAAACATGTACATAAAATAGTGAATATTGCAGTTTATTTTTAAAGAATGGCAAGATAATCAGGTATATAATTTTAGGTGAAAGTTTTACCATCGAAGCTTTTCAATAGCTTTCATTATTTTAAAGTTGCAGTGTAGTTTTCGTTGTTGTTTCATTTTAAATAATTACTAAATTTTAAGAAAAAAATTGTAATTTAAACATTTATTATCTAAGGTTTTTAAGATCTTCCATTGTTTTAAAGCAACGCATAACCTAGTTTTCGTTTGAGTTTATTATTAAATAATGACTRAACATTTCAAGAACAAAATTGTGGGTGAAATTTTTTTCACCTGAGCTTTTAAGGAGCTTTAATTGTTTTAAAGTTGCACTTGATTTAGTTTCTCTAGAATTTTTTT
>NW_017535675.1:5383-10356 GCF_001853355.1 Bactrocera latifrons | reverse complement strand
TTTTTTTAGAAAATTACTGCATATTTCAGCGTCCAAAAATATAAATGAAAGCTTTACCGTTTAAGCTTTTTAAGAGCTTTCACTACTTGGAACTAGCTGTTTGTGTTCTGTTACCGTTTCTCGTTTTTGAGGGCATAAAAATAATAATTACGATTTTAAACCGTCATTTCAACCATTTTCACATACATGTATATGCAGCTGGTTAGCTTCCCTGACATTAAATTACACCGACTTGGATTAAAAGCACGCTTTCCGTTTAATAAGCTGTCCAGAACCGTYAATGCACTACAAATAGCTGTGCATATTTATATCCTAACGTTGACGCTKCGGTCGCTTAACATACCTACAATGACTCGTATATATGCACATATGTGTTTGTCTGCAAATAATTCTTCAACTTAAAAGCTTAGTTTTGCCAGCACACACTGTCGTCGCTTTGACAATTACATGCATTTCTTAAGAAAAAGGTTTCTGACAACGTCTTAGYACGGCGCCACATTTACACACATATCTGTGTGGTGCATACCGGCAACGGTACGCCAGCTGATCCCCTGCTGATACCCACTTAAGCGAAATGTTACCCCAACCACTAAAAGTTCCATCATACAATACACACACACACACACACATGCCCATAAGTAATACTTTATTCGCCCATCAGTGTACTTGATAGTTGAATGACAGGCTTCAGCACATCGTCATAGAGGGGGAATGACGTAGGCATGGCCCCATGCCGGGCATGTCAATKGTAATGTAGCGCTGCCGTGGGAGGCGCTCATATTATATTACATGTGGGCATATGTACACTATGTACATATCATTAAATTGGCGGAATTAAACTACCTATTCGCATATTCTAATCATAACTGACGTATTTTCACCGCCACAGCCACACATGCTAAGTCCCTAAAACAAAAACAAAAACAAAAATAAACGCAAAATAATAGAAAAAAGTGAAATATTCAATTGGCTTGTCAGTCTCTATTTATTCACGCGGATCGATTACGTGGCCATGCCTTCACACACTCATATATGCTTGCCACTACACTCATATATGTGTGTGTGTGTACGCAGATTGATTTGTTTCTATGGTTGTATTTTTTATTTATTTCTTTTTTCGTATAAGCCAAATTAATGCACTTACGCTAGYATTTCCGCCTACTATTTGGCCCAATTGCTATTTGGCTCGTACTTGATAGGCGTCTGACACGTCAGCAAGGGTTAGGAAATAAAATTAGAATTCTCCAGCGCACGGTAAGACCCTTACACACACCCACATGCTACACTCTATATACAGTTGTGTGTGTTTGCGCTTGTGTGCGGGTGCATTGGCATCACCGGACTTGCGTTTGTTGGAAAATCGCTAGCAAATAACTGTTTTCTTATGGTCATATCGGTTTCCTTGGTGCACTCAGCGCACACTTGAGTGACGACGCTAATGTGAAACTAATCATTTGCTGGCAAAGTTCGGTTTGCGAGKTTTTCTGTTTGAATATTAAATATTTTTGAATGACATTGAGTGTAACGGGCTCGACGTGATGGGTAATTTGTTTAGGGTACTATAAGCACTTACGTGTTGTAAACTCTGCTATGACCACGTAAGCGGTGTCTACGCCAATAAAGAAGACGAATCTACATATCACTTAGAGATTGATACTATTTTGTACTTTTAGAAAGGTATGAAGTGCTTGTTTAAAGAGCAAATATCATATTAGTTCTAAAGAAGTTGGGCTCTGTAATAATATCCGCCTTCAAATTTAAMAAATATCAAATTTAACAAATATCAGCTGTAGCTAGTATACATACGAAGACTAGCTATCCCATAAAAAATAAAGCCTTTCCACTTCACACTTTTATTCATATGGTTGTGTCCCATTTGTTAGCTAGAGAAGCATTTTGACTAAACGAATTTGATTTCTCTTCATTTTGGCTAAAAGGACTGCTTGCTGGACAATATGCTTTAACTGACTTCTGAACTGAACTTTGATACCCCACTCCTGTTAACTCTAGAAAAAAGTGCTCAGGTGAAAATCACCAGATCGCTCATGTTGTGTTAGATGGTCAAAATATCTCCAGTGTGTTTGACGAGCTCCAAGGACCTTACATCAACTCGGACTACTATCCTGTTATAGCGAAGATACCTCACCGGCTCGCCTCTGTACAGCAAAATATCGATCAAAATCGATACAAAAAGATAGATACCAGGAACGCATACGCAGACAAAAATTAAATAGGTGAGAGGGATAATATTTGAAAATTCTACGAAACGTTGCAGCGACTAACGGAAGGTTTCAAGACCGGACTATACTTTTTTATGTGGTGGTCTAGTGACTAATATTCAAAGCGTACTGAAGTTATCTAAGRGAACACTTTTCCAGCCTGCTAACACAGTGAGATGGTGAACACGATTCCCCAATCGATGACAATGCAGCAAACGTTCCATTGCGAGACCATGAAGAAGTTCGAATAGCAATTCATCGAGGGTAGTGTGTAAATGACTGAAACCCACCGTTAAAAAACCGTTTAGACCTTATCAGTGCGGTTTTTGACGTAGAAAGTCTACTACTATTGACCAGATTTTCACCAAATTTGGAAACGATCCGTGWAAGAAAGATCATCGTCCAACACCGATTCGTTGATTTCAAAGCTGCTTTTGACAGCACGAAGAGGAGCTTCCTTTATGCCGCGATATCTAAATTTAATGGAGCAATACCAAAAGCTACATCAAGATCGGGAAAAAGCTCTCCGAGCCTTCGTCACCTTTATTTTAATAAAACTCAGTAGACGATACAGTCCTGCAAACAAGAGGTAATAATTTACTTACTCACCATAATTGGTTGGAAGATTTCAAGTACAATTTCAGATTATTTCAGTTATTATAAATAAACTAGATTTTATCAAAAAAATTCTTAGTTTTTATTTTTTTTTTTGTCAGAAAATGCAAAAAGTTTTCCAACTCGCTGTCTTGCTTTGCACGCCTTTTTTCCTCCAAAATCTTCAAATTTGTGGCAACTCAACTTGCCACACTGCAGCAACAACGCCTAAGTGAGTGTGTTGCAAGCAATTTCTTTTGCACTCGTACAACGGTGCTATTTGGTCGTCAGTTTTGTTTGCGGTTCGCTCGCTGGCGTTGTTCGTTATTCTTACATTTGGTTGCCTTAGTTTGTTTTAGCTTATTTTGAGGGTGAAATGCTTTTTTGATGCTTATTTACTATTTTTATGCTTTGCTGATTTCTGCCACTCGTCATACACACCCACTCAGCCAAACCCACACACACATATACACGCACACTCAAAGCGAGATAACAAACTTCATATTGCACTTTATTCTGCTTAAACAACTTTTAACTGGATACTTTGACTTGCCACCGCACATACACACACATAAAGTGTAAGTTAAAGGCARGCAGGCAAGTGTGTGTGTGTTTGGTGCTGCAATTGCTGGTTATATGGATATGTACCTATTGGCTTTCGCGCTGCTGCCACTGACAACGCAGCCAACTAACTTCTATGGTCTACTTCTTCAACTAGTTTTTCCTTTTGCTTGTTGTTGTTGCACACTTTTTTCTTCAGCCCGCAGTAGCAAGCAACAATGAAAGAAATATAAAGAAGTTGTTATGCTTGCTTTCGTCTACATTGAAGTGCATATAARACTAAATCCAGCAGTAGTCCTTGCTATTGCGGCTCGCACGATCCGTAAGAACTCGAGTATCTCAATTTTAGTTTAGTCTGTGCCCCCGTTCGCTTGCTGCGGTTTCTTCCTATTTGCTTTCACGTTGTTGGTTTTTGGCTAGTTTGGCTTTGCGTTGCTACTGCTCATTGTTAGCTGTTCGAGTTTTCTTTAGTTTCAGTCTCGGTTAGTCAGTCAGTCAGTCCGTCAGCTCGGCTTTTAACGCGCAGACAGCTACGCGTGCTTCAATAAAAACTTTTCTGCATTTTTAGACATGCTACAGTGGGTCGTTTTGGTACTTGCTTACTTACTTGATGTCTCGAAAAATGCACTATTGCAGTATCCGATAAAGTTTTTTTATGGCGGAGTACTAAAACGCTCAAATAGAAGTCTTAATATGGAAAAAAATTTTATTTGACGAGATATCTCCACGAAATTTGACACGAATTATTATCTTAGATAACGGTACAATCCCCAAAGACATTGTTGAAATCGGAACACTGTAACATATAGCTGTCATACAAACTGACCGATCTAAATCAAGTTCCTTTATGGAAAACTTTTTTCTTTATTGAGATATCTTCACGAAAATCGTCCTCTGTTATTGCCCAAAGCAGAGGTATAATATCCAAAGAAATTGTTGAGATCGAACCACTAAAGCTTATAGCTGTCATACAAAGTAAACGATCAAACTCAAGTCCTTATATGGAAAGCTGTTTCATTTAATTAGATATCTTTACGAAATTTGGCAGGCATTATTACCCAAAGCAACCCTACAATAATTCACGAAACTTTTCCAATCGGTTTGCTGTAACATACATAATTGTTTCTGGAAATGTTTTTTAAATAATTTTTTTTCTAAAAAGCACAAAATTTTAAATTTCTTCCACAAATATTTTTTAAATATTTTTTTTTTTTTTGTTTTTTAAATAAATTTTAGTATTTATTTTAACGCAAGTTTTAGTTACAGTTTCCTTCTTTGAGCACAGAATTGTATATAACTGGCTTGAACTTCGGAAATTTACTCCACTTCAATTTCATTTCGCCCCAATGTGCCACAACGCTTATACTGTTAGTTCCGAAAGGAATTGCATGAAAGTTTTAACTAGTTAAGTAGCTATTTCTGCGCTTTGATCGAAAGTTTTCCTGTCTGTTATATGCGTTTAAGTGTGATAAATCCTGTAGGAAAAATACGCGTTAGGAGAAATTTTAATTTAGGCTTAATTTTAGAATAGTTTTGAAGAAATTTGTTAAATTTCAAACAATAAAATGTAAAAAATATATTAAATTATCCATGTCGTTG
>NW_017535675.1:0-4605 GCF_001853355.1 Bactrocera latifrons | reverse complement strand
ATTTTTTTATATTTTATTAAAGTACTTTTCTGAATTGCTTAAATTTTTTTTSTAATTTTACAAAAATAAAGTAAAAACTTCGTTTTGCCTACTTCAAATGGAAATTTCCCATGATATTGCATCGCAGCTTGAGCAGATATTGGAAACTTTTAACAAAAAATTTAAAATCCTTTGAGGTTAAGACAAAAAGCGAGATTTTGAAGTGCTGATAATGATGGTTATAAATTAATTTTTTTTTAATTTAATGCATTTTTTTAAGTTTTTTTGTTGATACAAAATATATAATTTTGGCAGAATTTTATATTTTTTTTTTATAAAGTATTAATAATGCCTTTGTCAAATTTTTCCTGCAGGGCCGTGACTCAAAATGCACACTTTGTATACGGATGATGCACTGCTACTCAGAGTATACTGAAAATATTATATTTTTCTACTTTCGTGTAGTTGGTAATTTGATTTGATTTTGCAACTTTGATTGCGGTTATAATTGTGCTATATGCACTCGCGCTATGCACAAGTATATTTGCGTTCAAGAGGGTGTGTGTGTGTATGCCTTTTTTGTACTTCTGAAAGTAGTATTCGAAATGAAAAAGTTGATGAATTTTAGATTTTATCTGCACTCCTTAATTGTGTGAGTTCGTGTGTTTGTGTATGTGTGATATGTGGCAGCAAATCAGATCTTAATGGCTTTCAGTTTTATATATGTGTATGTATATTCTTTTATAGCTGCAGCTCTGACATTTTGGCTCATTTTAATTACAGCAGCTCTCTATTGCCATGTGAAATATTAAACGCGACACTCGTAAGAGTATAAAAAAATTGTGTAGCCGGCGTTAAAGCATTATAGTTGAGGTTTTTCTCATTTATCTTTTGCATTTGTTTACTGTTTGCTGTTTACTTCAAAAAATATGCGACAAATATGTAGACTAATAAATATGCCTTCATTTTACTATTATCTGTTTTGTTTTTTTTTTTTACAATTTTCTAAAGAACTGAAACTGTGAAGTCACGTTAATAGGTAGTTAAAATCAACTGCGACTGATAAAGGTGTGGCGAGTAATGTTAGACTAGCCACGCTTTAATTGACATAAAAAATTTAAGACGTTGAGCCAACAGTTAGATGAGGGGTATACTGAGTTGCTCAACGAGTTACTTATTGCATTTACTATTAGTAAATTTTTTGCGTTGATAAATTTTCGAAGCTTGAGCATTTGGCTTGGTAACTTATGCTACTCTTATTCGCGTCTTAGGCGGTTACGAACTAACCAATTTAGCCTGTAACTATTGAAAACAAAAAATAACGTTACATTCTGCTGTACCGAAGTTGTAGTACTCTACACAGGTGTATTTCTTACAGCTTAAAAGGGTATAAAAAGATTTTTGTCTTGATTTTGAGCGTTCAATTTGTATGGCAGCTATATGTTGTAGTGGTTCGATTCAAACAATTTCCAGAGAGATGGTAGCATTGACCTCAGTAATTATTTATGATAAATTTCATGAAGATATTTTGTCAAATGCAAAAGTTTTCCATACGAAGACTTAAGTTTGATCGATCAGTTTGTATGGCAGCTATACGCTACAGCGGTGCGATCTTAACAATTTCTAAGAAGATAGTAGCAATGACCTTGATAGATATTTATGTGAACTTTGTTTAAGATATATTGTCAAATAAAAAAGTTTTCCATATGAAAACTTGAGTTTAATCCTTCAGTTTGTATGGTAGCTATATAATATAGTAATTCTATCTCAAGAATTTCTTCAGTAATTATAACAATGCCTTTGATAATAATCAGTGCGAAATTTGGTCAAGATATCTCGTCAAATAAACAAGTTTTCTATACAACAACTTAAGCTTTATCGGCCGATTCGTATGCCAAATATACGCCTTGTGGTCTGACCTGTAAAATTTCTTCAACAATTATATCGTTTCTTTGGGCGATAATCCATGTCAGTTTTCGTAAAGATATCTTGTCAAATAAAGAAAAAAGCTTTACAACAACTATATGTTCGTCGTTCGGTTTGTAAGACAGCCAAATGATATAGTAATCCGATATCAACGGTTCCGACAAATAAGCAGCTTCTTATGAAGAAATGGATCGAAGATTGATATCTCAACAACTGAGAGAGTAAAAACAAGCAACGGACTCAGCTCGACACATTAATCATTTATATATACCTTTTATGTCATATCCAATGTTTCCTTTTGAGTGTCTCAAAGATCATGGCAAGTAAATGTTCTGTTGTGTTCTGGGTCTAATAAGTAATATAACTCGCCTTCTGTAGATAATTCGGATTGCGGATCTTTAATCTGCTAAACCTAATTTACTCTCAACTTAAGACTTTGCGACGGAACCGCCAGTTAAGTATGACTTCGTGGGAGGGACAAAACATTTAAGTCTAGTCTATGGTGCGGATTGACGGACGCCTAATTTTTTCAAAGCGGCAGTGTTGTCATTATGAATGCTGACACTTCGCTAACAGCTTTCCATTTCTCAGTCGACTGAAATATGAGTGTCGCTAAATCTTCGACCTTACCACCGAATGCGGTTTTTAATTTTTCCCTATATGAAAAGCGAGGTCAAAGTCAGTGTCTGCTATATACTCTCTATACGTCCGGGACCACTAAGTATTTGGGTGAGATGAAAATCCAGGTCTACATGTCGTTTTTAGCTGCACTAGTGGATGCCCGATATAAGTTTGTCCATTCAGCGCCCTTTTGATGAGAAATATTACTATGTACTTAGCCTGATCTTAGTAGTGGTTTGATTGAAGGGGGAAGTGCGTAGTCGCTCAAAAAAATCAACCAAATTCATTAGATAATCATTTTCGTAAGGAGAATATTGAGGTAGTTGCATTAKAAAATCCTTGAGACAAAAGCATATAGAGAAAATTTAAATCCGGATATCTGAAGGAAGGAAAATCAAAGGGTTATCATATTTTCTGGCCACAATACTTTATTTGGTATATTAACTAAAAAGTTTCGGAGCATGACATACTCGAACACTCTCCTTAAAGTAGTTATCACTTTGCTTTTTCATTAACACCTCTTAAAACACCCGTTATCGATTTTTATTATTACGCAACCCTTACGTTATAGGTACAAGATAAATCAATCAGCATTTCTCCCCAAATATCTACATATATTAGGCACCTAACATACGTTGCCACCATAGCATTCACCTTCATTCATAAATTCACTGGAAATCGCCATTCAAAGTCGCATATATATTTTTATGGGCCTGCAGCAATGCCGTTTTACGAAACAGTCGTAAAACTTCGTAGCCTAAGACGTCAGTAAAACCGAAATCCAGCAGTATGAGCGTCCAAAGCGTGAAAGCCAAACGGCAGGTGGCCTGTGGCAGCTCAGTTGGCAGGGAACCCCCTAAAGTCTATAGCCTAAACTTGTGAATAGATGTACCTTTCTAACCTTACTTTTATGTTTGCGCACAGACACATACACAGGCGCACATCTAAGTGTGTGCGAACATTATGGTCATTGCATTTTGTGCCACTTCCGCATTGTCAAGGCGATAGAATTTTCAGTTAAACGTGCTATAATTCTTTTTTATTACCCAGCTCTTTATGCAGAGGTGTATATGCGAGTAAGTGCGTGTCGTTCAAGGATATGCGCGCTTGCTTTGTGCATGTATTTATGTGTGTCTCTTAAGAATGCACTTTGTCGTGCGATTTAGTACAATTTTTATAGCTATACTATGGTACTTCTTTTGTAAAACTATATGTGTGTGTGTATAGGTTTCTTCACAAATAACATGACACCAACTCGTTCTCACGTTCGTTAATCTTTCTGATCGCATTGGGAGACTGTTGTCAGTACGGCATTTGAATGACGGCGCTGAATTCTGTTCATTTTGCAATGAAGCTATAATAATTAGGTTAGGTTAGGTGAAGTTGAATGGTTCAGCATTGCGCGGAGATCAGATATAGACCGTCATGCACAGTCTTCATGATACCAGGCAAAAAACTCCCATAGTTCGATATCAGCTTTCGACCAAAACGCGTCGAACCTATTATAAATCTGCTGCTAGTTTCTATATTTCTGTTTCCGGTATTTCACTTAGATGTCTAGAAACGTGAGATTCGAGATGTTTTGCCTTGATCAGGCAATGGCCAGAAATTCCAGTAGGCAGTATTGACGTGTTTCCATCCGCTGATGAAACTGCTTTCCGTTTAAAACTTCAATCGTACTGCAAGTAGGCCAATCGTAGAGTGTCCAGTGTCCTTGACCAACGCTTACTGAGCTGGTCTGATTCCTAACAATCTATTCCTACCTGTTCCCGTTCGACAGTTATTGTGGCTAATGCAAACTCATCAGCCTTTCAGTATCATGCAGTACTGTGGTGGCCATGCACTCAAAACCAGTCTGAGYCACAAACGTACATTTACTGAATTAAGGTTAATATCTGTGGTCTACTATTGGAATACATAGTCGGCACTTTGAAGGAAACTACGTTCCGGAGCTGTGGAGATTCTGCAAACTTTATGGTAGCCACCCCCACTTCGAAGACGTTGTAGTGGTCAGGAAGCCAAAAACTAGAACTGATGAAAAGTTCCCGACAGTGTACTGTGTACTCCGCCAACACTTCC
>NW_017535674.1:0-4188 GCF_001853355.1 Bactrocera latifrons | reverse complement strand
TTTTTTTTTTTTTTTGTTTGTTGCTTTTTATGTTATTCTTTTAATCCTTGCCTTCGCTTACAAATTTAAAGCAATCCTGCTTATTACTTTTAAGTATACTAAATATTTGAATTTTTAGTTTCTTTGAGCGTTAACTGTGTTTATACTACACAAAGGTAAGCTAGTACAGAGGCATCGAAAAATGTGGTATTTGTTTTATGTATGTATGTATATGTATATATATTATATATTATACTGAACAGTTTCGGGTTTTCTGGTAAATTAAACCCAAAATTTAGCACCGTTTGGAAACCGCATTAAATTGTGAAATGGAATGTGATATACTTAGGTTTTATATTCCTATATATACATACATACATATGTTCATATAATATATTAAAGGACTTGAAACGCTCACTTGGTATTTTGGCAGGGTATATTTCTTCCTGCGTTTTGTTCCTTTTTCCTTGCTCCAGCTGACTACCTCCTTTTGCTGTTGTTTTGTTGTGTGTTTGTATATTTGATGCAATGTTCGCGCCCGTTTGTTTCTTTTTTGTTTGTTTTATTTGTGTTTTAGTTTTTCGCGCCCAATCTGTGTTTAAGCTTATTGTTTAGTTTTCGCTTTCGCGCAAGTTAACACCCAGCCATACACGTATGACTCATACTACCTACCACTACACATACATATGTATATACAACATAGCAACAGTCCCAGCAAAACCTGCGTGACCGAAACTCCAACACATTTACACAATTTTTACATGTCACTAACACACCCTCTCAATTCTGTCAAGTGAGTAAGAGATCAATCAATTGTGTCTTTTGCTTTTTTTATATTACACGCTCTTCACTCAGCAGATRTTAAGAAAAATAAAACAAAAGAAGACAAACTGATTTTTTAGCTGTCATTGCTTATTGAAAACAATGGATGTGAAAGCATACGGCATGATACTAACTAATTGAATTCAAAGAAAAACGATTTCTTTTATGAACGCGTCGCGATAAGAAGTTTTCATTTTCTGAAATTAAATAAATTTGTTTGTTATAATACATATATGTATATAATATTTGATTAAAGAATTTTTAAGTGGTTACTACAAACGTGTGTGAGAAAAGTGTTAGTAGCAAACATAACAATTAAAATGAAAAAAAAATACATTCAGGACTTATATGAGCCGAGAAAAAAAGGCTTTTAATCTTAGTGCGTCTCAGTTTATGAACTTTCCTGAGAAAGATATAAATTCTGAATTTGATCCTAATGTGGAGGGGTGCAGTTCAGAAAGCTCCCTTGATCGCTAAGCAGCGATAGCGATATTAGTGATAGTGTAAATTTAAAAATGATAGAAACTAATATATTTAGCTTAGAATTAAAGGCATGGGCTTTAAGAAATAGGGTATCCCACAATACATTGAGCGATCTGTTGCAAACTCTGCGAAAAATAGGTTGCACTGATTTACCTTTAACGGCAAAAAGTCTCCTAGGTACCAGCCGAAAAAAGGTAAATATTCAAACGATTCCAAGTGGATCTTTTTTATATAGAGGAATTCAAAATTATTTTATGAATAATTTATTTCCTCAACTGGAAAATACGAATACCATTTTGCTTGATGTGGGAATAGATGGCCTTAAATTATTCAAAAATTCAAATAAGGTATTGTGGCCTATTTTAGCGTAAATAGTTGATTTTCCAAACGTATTGCCGTTTACAATTGCGTGCTTTTCTGGAACAGAAAAACCTTGGAACATCAATGATTTTTTGAAAGAATTTTGCGAAGAGGTAAATTATTTAAAAAAAAAATGGCCTTCAAGTTAGAGTTTATCCTATAAAGAAAAAAAATGTTCTAAATGTGATCAAATTGGTGACTACAAAGAACGGAGAGTTTGTTTTTCAAAATAAATAAAAAATTTAAGGACTGACCTGTCTTTTAAAAGTAGAAATGACAGATCACATCACATCACTCCTTTTAAATTTAGAGAAAGCATTTTAGAGTCGGGAAATTTCAAAATGGTTTCCCAATTTCCTTTAGACCCGATGCACCTTTTAGATCTTGGTGTATATAAAAAGTTGCTTCAATTGCTGATTAAAAAAAAGGAATATAAACGTAAGCAAAATTAACGACAAAATAACATTTCTCTCCAATTTAGTTCCTTCAGAGTTCGGCCGAATATGTAGAAGTTTAGATGAAATCAATATTTGGAAAGCGACAGAGTTTAGGCAGTTCTTATTGTATATAGGTATATTTGTTCTAAAAGATTGCGTTAGGGGTGACCATTACTACCATTTCCTCTTATTACACGCAGGTATAAGGCTACTATCATGCAAGAAGACATATAGCACTGAAGCCAACGTTGCCMAACAAATCTTGGAAGAATTCGTTGATTTGTTTGGAAATATATACGGAGACCATTTATTTAGTTACAACATACATGGTCTATTCAATTTAACTGAATGTACTAAGCAATATGGGCCTCTAAATAACTTTTCCGCTTATAAGTTTAAAAATCACATGCAATTACAAAAAAAAAATTATAAATAAGCCCAATAAAATCCTGCAGCAATTACATTTAAGGCTTGAAGAAAGAAATAGTGCACATTTTAGTTGCAACAAAATTTCTAAAATTAATTCATTTAATATAGATTATAAAAAAAAAAGACTCTTATTGTTTTAGTAAAAAATTAGGCCCCATAAAAGTAATAGGCATGACGACTCTGGTAGTGCTATAGTATCGGCGCATTGTTTCTTGGGTGTTGAAAGCTACTTTCAAGAACCATTGGAATCGTCAACTGGTTTAAGTATTTTGTTGGCAAATAAATTAGATCCACAATTGTTTAAAATCGAAAAAGATGATATAGTTTATAAATATTTTTCTATTCCACATGAGGGTAAGTTTCTTCTTATACCAATTTTACATCATCTATTTCATGAATTTTCAAATAAGTACTATTTAAAGTAATTGTGGTATTTTCCAAATGTATTTTATTTCATGATATGAATTATTTAAAAGAATTTTGATACTGCCAATATTTTATTTTACGAACAGATGGATTCACCAGCGCTCTTTGATGCAATTGATTTTGAAGAATTCCCAACAACGTCTTCGACTCCTGTAAAAGGTATGTACATGTAAATTTGTCGTTTTAGTTTTCGCTTTATTTGTACACATTTGTTAATGTAGRACAACTGACATTGAAGCGCAAAAAATTTGATATTTCTGGTTGCTACAACTCAGAGGCAAAACGAAATGAAAACAATTTGGCTGTGGATGGAAATGGTAATCCAATACTTTTCTAAAATGTATTGTTCTCTATCATGTTTATAACTTTTTTCATAAGTTTTTAATATGTTAAAAACTATTTCTGCACAATTAGAAGTATTGACGACAAGAGTATCCAATATTGAGAAAAAGATGGACAGCTATATGTAAGAAAATGTAAGTTTATATTGTTCTATAAGTATTCATCAATATAGGGAATGTATTGTTTTGTTATTGTATTCTCTAACTGCATACATATATATCTCTTTTCAGATAATTCATAAAAGCGAAGAAATGGCCCAACAAAAWACTGAAGAAAAATTCACCATTCAGTATGCCGACTGACTGGTGAAGAAATAGATAGTATGCAAACCGAAGTTGCCTCCACGCTACCAATAACAACGATAGCTGCGGCATTGGTAATGGACGAGAAAGTTAAATGCGAGGAATTTGCTACTGCAATGGTTATTAATGTATAAATTTTTTTCAATAAATATTATTTAAACTTTTGCCAAATATTTTCAATTTACAGAAACAGTTTATTTTAAAAACAAAGGGAAATTCAGATAATTTACATGATGTAATGAGACATGTACACTTACGAATTTTTGTTTTTGTGTAACTGGGTCGGTAGAGGAGGGAAACAACCCCTATCAAAATTTCTACTAGCATCTAACATATGATGCATTAATATCATATGATACAAAGTAAGCAATATGACACCACGAAATCGCTTAGAGTGCGACACGTATAGTGGCAACCTGTGGGAACCGCAGCGTCAGCGAAGTGACAACCTGTGGGAAGCGCAGTGTCAGCAGCTTCATACCCGTTGCAGCGGCAAGCATAGGTCTAGTGTTAAGTATAATTAATTGTAAATTTTAGTTCTTTAGTGTAACTCAATAAAGGAGCATAGCTCCAGGAAAATATTTTTTAAATAAAAAATAACAAAAAGT
>NW_017535673.1:4268-5271 GCF_001853355.1 Bactrocera latifrons | reverse complement strand
TGTTATAAACACTTTAATATTGATAGAACTGCTGTTTACTTATTTTTGACGCTCACTGTATGTATCACATGTTTCATGACCATATGTGTTTATGTTCGCTTTCGCGTATTCAAATCATATTATCACTTATCAATAATAACATGTGCGCGCTGCTCATATGTACATAAATATGCTCGCATGACATTGGCACACAAATAATGCATACAGAATTACATTAGATATGCGTTCATATGTAGATATGTCACAATATATGTGACAATCGTTTGAAATAGCATCATACATACTAACACATAGCAATCAATTCAATTTAAATTGTTTACATGTAATTCTTCCTTATATTCTTAAGTTCCAAATGCAAAAACAAAAATGTATATTCCTATTTTCATTGCTGTGATAACGGAATTTTAGTGTAACAACAAGTAAACATAGGCATCACAAAGTCTGCGTTTAGTTTGCTTAAATTGGAAATACCGTTACTTTTCACGAATTTGTTTTTTCTTTTTGCGTAGATTCTATTGTGTTTTAATATAATTACTGGTTTAAAGAAAAAAAATGGAAACCAAAGGAAAAGAAATTAGTCTGTCGGAAAGAAAAAGTATCTCTAAGTTGTGGAAAGAATGTGAAAAATTTGGAACTATTGGAAGAACGTTTCGAACGAACGAACAATTTCAAAAAACAGGAATTTTAACGTCAAAACCGCGATCTGGCCGTCCAAAAATATTATCAGTCCGGGAAGAACGCAAAATAATAAATACGGTGAAAGGTAATCCTCGAATTACGTCCACAAATATTATTGAAAACGTAAATACACAGTCTTACAAAAGTTTACATACGACCATAAAATTTTAATTATATTATAAATATCAAAATACTATTGATATGTTGCTGGTTTTTATAACTTTAAATGAAATATAAAACCATTATAAATACTCCTTAATACAAAATTTGTTGTATTTACTAAAGTAACAACAAAAAAGTTAAAATGCTTTAATTCCCATATATA
>NW_017535673.1:0-1658 GCF_001853355.1 Bactrocera latifrons | reverse complement strand
TGAAAATCCTAACCTCAAAAAAATCACCCGATATAATAAATAAAGAGAAATTCTTTGTAGAAAAATATATAAAGTCACACAAAGAATGTAAAAAAGCATTCTTTGAGTCACATATGCCTGCTTATTTTATATTCTATGAACCATTGCTTTCCGAAAAATGGTAAAAATTTTATATTATAAAATTAAATAAAAAATAATTTTCAAGAAATTATTATTTCAGAAATGATATTAATTTCGGCTATTATTTTATATTACTTTCGACTATTGTAAAATGAAGATGTGCCAAATTAACTTAAATGTGCTCACATAAACACTTCCTTCCATTCAATCCTTTCATTTCTTCAAAAAAATTAATGACCTTCATGAAATATGCATATTCGCATTATTTCGTTATCATTTCTAAATTCGTAGCAATAGAATTTCTATGGCATATACATATATTATTTCGTTGGCACATTTGTCTGTATGTTTACGAAAACAAATACGAGCCACATATGTACAAACATCCAATAATGGCCGCACGCATCCTTTGACATCTCAGTTGTCACGTGCAACCAAGCTCGACAGCACGTCGCAGCATTGTATTGCTGGTAGAAAATCGGAGTTGTGCCGAAAAAAATTAAGTAATGGCCGCCGATTGTCACCTCTTCCCTTGCCGCTGTAACAGCTTTGCCAACAAACGTGCGTAAATATGTATGTATGTATACGTATGATCGTGAATACATATCGTCGCAGATTTTTGCGAGAAGCACCAGAAAGTTGTGCAATTTATGACTTTTGCCTTCGTCGCGAAAAGTCGCTTGTTGGCAAAGGCATGCTCGGGGAGGTTTTATGGCGTCTGTTTTTATGAATGAAGCGAGATCGCTTGTRGAATTTGCGCCTGCGTTTATGAATGAAACCGTTTTTGTTGTAAAATTTACTATATTTGTTCTTCGCCAATTTGGCTGCCATATTGACTTGTGATGCTTATGCTGAGACGATTCTTGTTTTCGCAGAACAATGTTTCAATTTTTGTTGGTACACATGAATATGTGAGCGCATATGTAAGCTTGTATGATTGTGCATTATTTGTTCGTCAATGTATACAAATATAATTTCTGTACGCGCACATGCGTATACATACATACACTCATATGAGTATGTGTAGAAATATTCTTTTGTAGAACATTTGCTTTCGTAAACATAAAGACAAATGTGAAAACGACATAATATATGTATGATTGTTTCGCATTTTGCTTCTACGTCGGCCAAATTTCTATACTGAAATGCATGATAAAATAAAATAGACTATGAGGGCAATTAATTTTTAAAAACTTTATTGGAAGTTAAATAAAATTTAAAATACATGTAAATTTATTTAAATTTATTATTTATTTATCAAAAAACTGAAATGAAAAATAAAAAGAAAATTAATTTTATTAGAAATATACATATGTATGTTTATAAGCTTATTAATAGGATATACACTTAACCACAAAAGTGAACATACGATGACAATTTTTCGATTTTCTAACAAAATAATTCAAAGTTTAAATTTTTTGTATGCAGTTTTATTTAATTTATTATTTATAAGTTGGAAAAAACAAACATAACAATTCATTGAAAGTAAAGCGATAAACAAAAGCAAAAATTCAAAATTCATTAAAAGGAATAGTCAC
>NW_017535672.1:1490-3218 GCF_001853355.1 Bactrocera latifrons | reverse complement strand
TATATAATAATTATAATTACATATATTTATACATTTAGTATAAGACAAACATGAAAAAGATAACGTTTTGAATGATAGAAGATAGTAAAACATTAAAAACCGTAGTAATTGGTACTACATATTTTAAAATACAAACATAAATAAAGTACAGAGATAACTAAATTAAGATAAATAAAGTACAGAAAAATTACTGGTGAGAGGAATACTTATATTTCATTTCAATTTCGAACTTTTGCAAGCGTTCTTCCTTTTCAATTTGAAGTTTTTTCAATCCTTCATCCTTTTCCAAGTGTAAGATTTTTAAGTCCAATTCACTGTTCTTGTATATTACTTCAGCTTTACCTCTTTCAATTTCTGCTTACAATCTTCTTTCAATCAAAGCGTGGTCTTTTTCATGTTTCTCTTTTTCCCATTCCATTTTCATTTTGAACATTTGAATACGCTCGACTTGAAAAGCAACAAGGTTTGCAGCAGATGATTTTGGGACATGTTTTTTAATTTTTTCCGCGAAATCTTTTGCTTTTTCAGGAASAATAAGTTGACTTTCATTGCCTGGTGGTAGATTTTCAATATTGGCAATGTCAATTGGAGACGCAATTTCTTCACCGACTTCAGAAAAGGTGATTTCCAGTATTTGGCTGGCCGCGCTTTCATTCATTATGGACATACTGCCACTATCAACCACTTCAAATGGTAATTCACTTGTGGCTTTTTTCCCAAAAATATATTTAAGCTGATTAAAGTGTGGACACATCTGCAACACTTTGCTTGAAATATAAGCATTAGACAAAATTTTGTCGCATTCATTACGCTTATCTTCAACACTCGACGTCCCTGCTCCTATTGACATTCGCCAATGAAGCCTTCAGGTGCCACACTTTCCACCAATGAGCTTTTTATAAAAAATTTGAGCTGTTGGTGCCTATTAAAATTAAAATTATTGTTACATAAATTATTGAAATGAATCACTTAAATCACTTACCTCTACTTCTTGAGCTTCCTGGAAGAAATCCAGTATACTCTGGAAGAAATCCAGTATACTCTGGATTTC
Organism: Bactrocera latifrons; assembly: GCF_001853355.1. Classification (NCBI taxonomy): domain Eukaryota; kingdom Metazoa; phylum Arthropoda; class Insecta; order Diptera; family Tephritidae; genus Bactrocera; species Bactrocera latifrons. The sequence goes on along the minus strand of NW_017535672.1, from coordinate 2,167 downwards.
TTTTTTGCTCTACTTTTTGTTTGGGTTTTCACGTTTAATTCTTTCTCTGTTTAAACCTGTTTTCTCCATTTATTTTCTTTGTTTGCTTTTATTTTTGACAACAGCTGATAATTTGCAAATCAGTGTTGCAAATAATACAATGGCGTTTTAGTGTTGCTTCTTTGCAAGGGTGTAGCAGGTGCATCGCTGTACATTTTGTTAGTGTAAAAGCAAAAATATGCTCGTTCATTTGCAATTGCAAATATGCGACGATTTGCACCAGATTCTGAATAGGCCTAATTAGTTATTTAGAAGTAATAGAGGGAAATTCGCACAATGCAATTACAAATATCAATAAGCAGATTATAGTAAATGAGCATTTTAACGATTCAATTAATTTAATGAAAACAATAGTAAAAAACTGATAATATTAAAAGAGTTAAATCAGATACAAAAGGAGGAGAGATGGCTAGCGAAATTGGTTCTTTACAAATGAAATGATTACATGAAATATAAAGTAATATAGCTGCCGCTAAAAATAATTTAATACACCCGGGGATGTAAACTAAAGAGGAAATGGAGCACTTTCACATAGATTTTTATAAGCTGAAACTAGCCACAGCAGTATTACTAGATTTATATCAACTTTTGTAAGATGAAGAAGTTTAAATAACATACATATGTGACGTTACTGATTT
>NW_017535672.1:0-1074 GCF_001853355.1 Bactrocera latifrons | reverse complement strand
ACCCGCAAAGGACCATAAATATTTCGCAGAACTTTTTTCTCGAAAACTCGTAACGTCGACTCATCTGTTGTTGACATCGTCCAAGCCTCTGCACCATTTAGCAGGACGGGAATTATGAGTGGCTTATAGAGTTTGGTTTTTGTTTGTCGAGAGAGGACTTTGCTTCTCAATTGCCTACTCAGTCCGAAGTAGCACATGTTGGCAAGAGTTATCCTGCATTGGATTTCTAGGCTGACATTGTTGGTGGTGTTTACGCTGGTTCCAAGATAGACGAAATTATCTATAACTTCAAAGCTACGACTGTCAACAGTGACGTGAGTGCCAAGTCGAGAGTGCGACGAGTGTTTGTTTGATGACAGGAGATATTTCGTCTTGCCCTCGTTCACTGCCAGACCCATTTGTGTTGCTTCCTTGTCCAGTCTGGAGAAAGCAGACTTACGCCGCGGGTGTTGAGGCCAATGATATCAATATCATCGGCATACGCCATCAGCTATACACTCTTATTGAAGATGGTACCTTCTCTATTTAGTTCTGCAGCTAGAACTATTTTCTCCAGAAGCAGGTTGAAAAAGTCGCACGATAAGGAATCGCCTTGTCTGAAACCTCGTTTGGTATCGAACGACTCGGAGAGGTTCTTCCCGATTCTGTCGGAGCTTTTGGTGCTGCTCAACGTCAGCTTACACAGCCGTATAAGTTTTGCAGGGATAAGGGAGGATGGAGTCATGTGCAGAAGTTTTCGCAAGCGAGGAAAGTTTTCTGATCGCAATTCCCTTGGGAGTGGCCAGAAACGATTCTTTTACAAATGACTCAAGCAGCTCACGATTTCCGGTCCTTGACCAAGTATCCTCTGGGTAGCCTAAGGACATCCGTTTGAAGGCGAGCTAAAGTGAGAAGGCTACATAGGGTTGTTCGCTGGGTTTGGGACCCAATGAAAAATTTTCAATAGCCTCGGACGAGAGACCCCACTTTTGATGACGACCATGGCAAACGAATTAAGGACTATGATTTAAGGGCATGCTCGCATGCTTCCCTTAATTGGGAAGATGCCGCTGTCCAGCTGGTTGATGTCCTCGT
>NW_017535671.1:8765-9838 GCF_001853355.1 Bactrocera latifrons | reverse complement strand
CCATGACTTCTTGTCCAAATTGGCAATCTTTGAGAAATTGTACACATCCAACTTTATCACCTGGTACCCAGTTTCGCCCGGTAATGTCCATGTAACATATTGATCGTTGCTCCCTCTCACAATAGATTGTGAGATTGATCCAATGGTCGATGGTGAAGTCGATACTGGCAACAATTCGTCTAGAATATCTCCGCTCAATATGGAATATTCTTTTGACTGCTTCAATGGAACTTGTCTCTTATACACATCTAGATGTGTATAAGAGACAGCATCATATTTGCATACATTGCGAAAGCAAAAATTTAACCATGAAAATATCACAATGATGTTGTTGGGAGTATGCATACATATATTTATGTAGAAAATTCTTTATTAAATTGTTTTTTTTTTTAATTGATTTGCACTTTATTGTCGTAAAATGAGTTTATATTGGATTTGAAATGTACTTTGTGCAGTAGGAAAAATGCGTTTTAATTGACTTATTTACGCTTCACACAGCTGAATTTAGTTCTATCGCACACGGCGTTACAATCAGGAATGAATGCTAATTTTCCCTATGATATGATATTCCTGGAGATGCATGGCCCTTCTCATGATTCTGTCTGGAACAACGCTTTTTTTTACCGTCATTGTGAAAGCGTTGCAATCGCTCACTATCTTAAAATGGATATCTTTCAGATAAGCCCGCCATTTTTTTAAAGCCTTTATGACCGCCAGTACCTCAAGTTCGAATGCGCTATACCTTTCTTCAGCTGCTGTAGTCTTACGACTCATGAACGCTATAGGGTGCAACAACTGGTCTTCCGAGTCTTTTTGGAGCAGTACTGCTCCGTAACCGTATTTCGATGCATCCGCGTGTAGTTCCGTTTCCGCCACGTGGTTGTAAAGCTGTAAGCTGGAGCTATAACCCTCCGATGTTCGGTGCCTTATGATGCGGTAAGTGCATCATAAGGGTCTGCCCAGACCCATAAAAATGATATATGATTGTTGCTGTGTTGCATCTGATGTCGATGGACAAGATTCCGGTACCTAAAAGTAGCGAAATAATTTATTTTAAATTAGTAAATATGAAT
>NW_017535671.1:3250-7695 GCF_001853355.1 Bactrocera latifrons | reverse complement strand
ATAAACGAAATTAGTTTAAAATTATTATTTTTACAACAAATATAGCAAAAATCTTAATTTTGCTACTTCATTGTGTTTAGCACACTACATTTTAGGAAGTCATGGACTAAGAAGCCTAAGATATTAAAAATAAAAGATCTACATACATTTAAAGATCGAATGGGTCTGGGCAGACCCATATGAACATCGGAGGGTTAACAAATTTTACATCCGTAGCATCTTGTTTTAAAATGCTATAGGCTTCTATAATATTAGCCGATTTCAATAATGGTAGATACATAGATTTGGAAAATAGGTTTTTGGCATTTTTATCTCTGTTCAATTTAGCTGTGAATTTAGGAATTTGCATAACTATCCGTCGAAGAGCATTCGTGTAGTGAAACCAACATCCAACCGTTTTTACTGTTGGGTATACGTTTTTAAAAGCATTGCGTAAACTATTCAAAATCAGTGATTACTGACGTCGGCTTCAAATCGATGACATTTGATTGCAAATATTGCAAAACATGTTTATATGCCTGAAAAATAATGAAAAATGATCGAGTTATTTTAAGATAAATAATAAATTTTAATTTAAAAGTTCTTACATGGTCTGCGTGAATAATGTGAATTATAAGCAATTTCTTATATTTCTTTGAAATAGCTACTATGTTAAATGTTCCATCAACTATATAATTACGTTGTTCCATGTGGTTCTTTCCTTTAATAGCATTAGAAATGGCAGGAGACACAAATAATGAGTAGGCAAAATTTTCTTCTACTATAGTGTCAATATAAAATTCGTCATTTTCCTCATATCTGCACATTGTGAATTTTGATGCACTTTAAAAAAAAAATGGACTTTTTTCTTAATGCGAAGCGTTATCTCGCATGGCTTTATCGCACCCCACCGTATCCGACGCCCTATGCTCCGTTTCAGAGAGCTCAATTGTTGAGCTGGGACCGCCACCTGTCAACAGCTTGTGTGCCTTGGCTCTCTTTGCATCGTATTTTAATTTTCCAATCACTCAGATTCTGTAAAACAAAGGACATAAAGACATATGCCAATATCTATGGTTAAAAATTACCTTTTTTCATTTGATGGGGATAATTGTACGGAGAGTTCTGCAAATAGCTCCTCAACCCTTTTCGGCCGCAATGGGCCATTTTTATGTAATTTTATTTCTGTTTGAACCCGCACAAAGTTGAGGTAGCACTCGAGTTGCTCCTTCGAGGTACGCAACGCTTTATTAAGATCTGTAAAAAATACACATTATACATATAGTATAATAATCATAAAATAATGAAATTTGTATTGTTTACAATTACTTACCTTCCTTTTCCATTATTCACAAATATAAGGATGAACACTTGTGTTAATCGATAATTGTGTTGTTAAATTTTTTCATATTTAACATTAACAATAAACTATTTCAGTATTAGTTTTCAATAATTGTACGGTGCAATTATTAAGAAGTTTTAGCCGTTAACAATAGCCGCAATTGTTTCTCGGATGGATTGCCTTAGTTCATTCAAATTTGTTTGTTTTGCTTTGTAGACTTCCTGTTTGCAATAACCCCACAAGAAAAAGTCAGGTGCAGTAAGGTCAGGCGACCTGGGTGGCCAACGGAATGTGGAGTTTCTGGATATCAGCTTATTGGGAAATTTTCGTCGCAATTCTGTCATAACAGGTTGGGCTATGTGAGGAGCTGCACCATCTTGCTGAAACCACACAGAGTTGAAAGAAATTCTCATTCGGCGTAATTCTGGATAGAAAAACTCTGTCAACATGCTCAAGTAACGGTCTCCAGTAACCGTAACGGTGTGACCGTTTTCTTCGAAGAAGTAGGGCCCGACAATGCAGCGTGATGAAACTGCACACCACACTGACACGAAGTGGTTGCAATTCCGTCTCATGGAGTATCTGTGGGTTGTAAGCACTCCATACACAGCAGCGATTTTTTCCTCCTTTCGAACTGAAAGGTTTCGATGGTAAGGTCTTCTGTTGACTGTCCCATGCTTGGCAAAATTGTTTACAAGTCTCATTATGGTCCATCTGTTCTGAGGATTGCCGCCAAACGTGCGCCTATACTCTCTTTGAACCGAAACTACGGACTCCAGTGCGTGATAGCGGCAGACAATCCAAATTCTTGTTTCAGTGGCCCAGTTATCCATTTTTGTTAAATGTAAAAGTCAAACCGCGTTGTTGTTGGTTGCGTGGTTTTCCTCCGCTATAAAATAGCGAAAAATACTTATCCCAGCACACATGTGCAACTGTCTCTTATACACATCTAGATGTGTATAAGAGACAGGTAGTGGCGTGATCTAGAGTCGAAGATCTTATTTCGTCTGGCGCCGTCTTTCTTCATGTCGTAAATATGATCTTTTTAATTTCTTTTGATTATAAAAATGATCATTTTRCGATTTTGATAAATGATGCGAACCGAAAATATTAACAATGCGAATTATTGTTGAAGTTAATTTTTATTATCTGTATCATGTTGGATAAGTATTGTTCAATAAGTATGCTTGAGTGTTCGCTGTTCTTATGTTGCTTGTGCGAAGTCTGTATGCTTATGTGATTGCTGCTCCCGTATGTGTGGTTGAGTGTTTGCTGTTTGTGCGAAGTCTGTTACATGTTTAGTTGTGTGTTCGTTGTTCTTATCTTGGGGTGCTCGTATTGCTTCTTGTATTCGTTTATTTATATACTTATAATTTTATAGTACTGGATTAATTGCGTTGGTAGGGCTGGGTATGATAATGTGCTGAGGTGAGGTGGGTGGTGTAGTGGATGGTGTAACTATATGAATCCAAGCTTTGCGAGTGATCCTTTAAAGAACGTAGATTCCGAGTGGGTATTGTGGAAGCTCTTATATACTGATAGGAGCTCGGAAATCTGAAGGAGAACTGGATGTAGGATAGTCTCCTACTCCTCCATGGAAGGTCTGATCGCAAATAATCCTGGAGTCTGAGATAGTAAATAAGTCCGTTGTAGTACTTGATATTTCCTAAGCCGTCTAGATTTCATCTGGTATCGCTAGAGAAGGGAGCTTCATTTCCCAGGCGTTAATACAGTAATATTGATACCCTGAGAAAGACAGGAACTTCTGGTGAACTCGATCTAAACGAGTCATGACGTTGTAACTACTTCGCACTATGTGTATCCCTTGTACGTGCACACTCGGTCCCTCAATTTGGTCCATCCACTAAGATACTAATCCACGCATCGCACTATGGTTCCTAGGACCACATTTTCTGGCCAAAATTCAAATAACTGCAATATAGGTTTRAAATTTTGCATAGATATAGTAAATTGGGTTTATAGCAAGAATTGGATTGTTTAAAAAGCCGCCACGCGCATCTTTTTAATATACAGTGACTCAAACAAATGACGTGGGGGCATGAATACTTTTCTTTCGAATTTTTTTAAAGTTTTTTTATTGAAATATAATTCAACACAAATAGCGCAAATCAACGTTAAACATTCTGCACAAAATTTCAAAAAATTCGATGAGTTTTCCCAAAATTTTGAACCTTGTATTTAGAGCTTTAAAACAAATTGCGAGTACGCAGCGCAATGAATTTTGGTATAAGGAAGTACACGTTTTCGTCGGCTCAGACTGCGCTGGTTCCATTAATGGTTCGTTCCATAATATAATACGTTTATCAACGCATTCCATTAATGGAAATGTACAATATCTATTAAAATTGCCCATTTGGCCATAATTTATACAATAATGAACCTCAGCATCAAAGAAATAATTTTTTCCAGAATTAGGTGGTGATAAAATAAAAATACTATTTTTTTTAGGTACTTTACGATTAATAACATCAAATAAATTTTTATAAAATTCTCTTATTCTATTAACATCTTTATAAAACTGATAATTAATTAAATTTTCAAGTATATTTATACTATCTTCCAAATTTAGATAGTATTTGTACATATTGTGGATCACAAGATATAAAATGTGAATATAATTCTTCAATCGACAAATCATTATAAAAACTTGAATGTATTTTTATTATGTTCAACATTAATGGTGAATTGCGATTGAAAAATTTCCATTTAGATGTTAACCATATTGTTAAATTAAATATGTGATTTATTGGCGATACTGGGTACTTTTTGAGGAACCGTAGTATCCTTTCTGCTTTTCCTCCTTTTTCACTTCTGGATGCTTTGTTATTGTTGTAGCTACTTCCGCCAACAGTTTCTGGATCAGTATATGCTTGCGATCCAAAGGACTTTTCGTCAAGAATGTTGAGCGGATCTCCGCTTCCTTCCACCATGACTTCTTGTCCAAATTGGCAATCTTTGAAAAATTGTACACATCCAACTTTATCACCTGGTACCCAGTTTCGCCCGGCAATGTCCATGTAATATATTGATCGTTGCTCCCTCTCACAATAGATTGTGAGATTGATCCAATGGTCGATGGTGAAGTCGATACTGGCAACAATTC
>NW_017535671.1:0-2730 GCF_001853355.1 Bactrocera latifrons | reverse complement strand
TGTTTCCGGAATGTTGTCCTGTTGTTCCTGATACATATCTATGAAAAAATAAATTTATAATAAATATAATTATTATAATTTTAACACATACCTAASTCTTGAAGAATATCTTGTGTCTGTGGTATTACTACTAATGGAGTCTCCACTGCTATCTCGGCTACCTCGATATCTTTTTCCTGAAACGACGAATTGCTCAACTCGTCCTCGCTTAAAGGACCATTCATTCCTTTTCGCGGAGCTGGAATAAACTGCACCTTCTTGATTAAGTTTTGTTGAGATTTCTTCATTTTCACTTTCAATAATATTTTCACTGTCACTGTTTGAATACTTGCACGAGCAGCTAGACTCTGACATTGGAATTAAAAATCAAATCTAACTCCACCACTTTATATAAAATTCAGGCGGTAAAGATTTTATAACACACCCAACACCACCTCCACACCGTCGATTAGCGGTGTCGGGTACACATACATAGAAACGTGACACGCGCACTAACAAATATACATTCCGACTAGCAACGAGGCTACGCCTCATGTTGTGCTAATGTCATGTTTGTTTTGTTATTTGTTTTAGATGATTATCAATTTTATGTAGAAGTTCTGCACTAACCATGCTAATTTCATCAATGATCAGTACTCTGACATATCTGAAGAGAGATCTATACAATTGCAAAGTTTCTGATGACAGAGGCAAAAGTTTTGAAAGAGAAATTTTGAGCGCTGTATGAACAGTTGTACCGTCAATAGCCACGGCAGCTTTGCCGGTTGAAGCACTGTAATATAGGCAGTAACCATCATTATCAGTGAACCTATTGTAAATAGATTTGAAATCGTTCTCGAATTGAAGTTTGTAAATGATGAATTATAGTCATAAGAATATCTCTTTGTTGATCATTGGCCATCCGCATTAAATTATAGAATTGTTGATAATTCTTTAAATTTTCTCTTTTTTTAGCTACAGCGCGAAGTTTATGCAGAGATGCATTTTGTAAATCAACGTTAGCAGTTGAGTTTGGATCACGTAGCAATAAGTCATAAGGATCTCTTTCATGCAGTATATTAACCGCTCTTAATAATTCTTCGTCTTGTTCTTCATCGTTTTCTCGGCACAACTGTCTACAAATTTCTAAAGTTTTCTCTATGCTCAAATTTGATTCAAATTCTTTCCTACGTTCTAATATCGTATCTTTGTTGTCCTCGTATATTTGAATGAACTTATTTTCAGCAATAATATCATTTTCTTCACTTTGAAAAGGAACATGCAACAGAACCATCTCACGCCTATAATCGTTGTAATTGTCAGCCATATCGTAGTTCCTGTATCTTATTATTTTTGCAGTATCTCTTTTAGTGTAAGTCCCCTTTGTATTTAGGTAATATTTTGCGACAAATTGTGCTAACGTAACATCGCGGAGTTCTTCAGGTCTTTTCTCATATTTATCAAGCCAATTCTCTTTCCAAATGTTCGTACAATCATCATCTAAAGCTTCAAACTCCTTCATAGATTTTCTAATTCTTGCGCGTTCAGTAGGAAATACCGTTGGAATGTAGACTGTCATCACGGATGACTTAGCCATAGGTTCTCTTAATAAATACCAAGCAGCTTCTTGTTTTTTATAAATTTAAATCGTTCCTTATATTCTTTGAAAATTGCTTCTGAATAATCGGGATCAGTGTTGTTCATAGGTATCAAATTAATAGTTTTTTTGTTGGCATAAATGGTGGACCAAATCGACATTCTTGTTTTTTATTAGGATCCATTTTTTTTATAACACATGAATGTGTGTTTGTGTGTTACTAGTTTTATATTTCCAGACGCCTCTGACGCTGACACAGAAACTGATTCGTCGATTAATTTAATTACTTCGGGATCATTACTTAATAAATCTTCAGGAACATTGTCCAACCAAAGAAGAGTATGAGCATGTGGACCTCCACGATGTTGAAATTCTATTCTTTTGAAATAATGTATTACTCTATATTTTCCGAATGGACTTCTTTTCTTTGATTGCAAAATTTTTAACAGACAATTTACCATTTTATTAAAATAGATAGCACAAGTTATGGCCTCTTCATTCACAAGTTGAGCTTTCTGCACATAACTAATTTCTGCTAAAAACTCACCTGAAATTTCCGTTACCTCCTGTGTTTCTGTGTAGAATAACTTCAGGAGTAATGCATTCATTACGCTGTTCATAAATATGAAGTTTTTGGCTGTGAAATTGATTTTCTTGTAGCGTTACATTTTCTATATTTTCAACAGCGCTACATGGTGTGATATTCTCTTCGATACTGTTTTTCGTCTTCGATTTTCGTCTTTTTCTGTAAAAAAATGATGAAATCGTTAAATTAAATAATATTGAAACATATATTACAATTTGTTTTTAAATAAAATAAATAAATATTATTATTAAATCAACTTACATATCCATGTAAGATTTTTCTGCATTATGTTGACGAAATTTCCTTTGACGTTCAGCATTTGATTTTGGTATTGTTTTTATTATTTCTTCATTTTTCTTCAAATCTTTCTGACGCTGATAATATGCCCTTTGACAATCAATTCAAAATTAATACTGCATTTGTGATAATAATAAAATGTATATAGAGTACTCACCCATTTTCTTTCACTATTTTTTCGTGAATTTCTTCATTCATATTTAAAACACTTTTTTACACAAATTTTACAAGTACAGCCAGAGAATGTAGAGTATAGAGAAGGTGCAGGTTC
>NW_017535670.1:3630-4758 GCF_001853355.1 Bactrocera latifrons | reverse complement strand
CAATTCCGATCCCACATTCAGAGACAGCAATATAAATACCGACGAAAGTCTTCCCTAAAAGTGCTTATAAAAGTCTTTCGTTGACTGGAAAAATCGTTGGCATAAGCGTATTACTCCTGGTGGTGATTCCTTGGAAGGCGATAAAATAGATATTGGTATTTATACTTTGAGTTTCATTTACAATTTTCGGGTGCTTTTTTGTCACAATTTGATACCACAGTCTGTTTTATTCATTCTGGATGAATAAGTATATGGAATTTGAAACTTGTAACGCAGGTTGACTACAATTTTTTTAACAATTTGCCGAATATTTTAAAGTATCTAAGTGAGAAACAGACTTGAAAATAATTATGAAAACATGCAATCCACTGACAATTTCTCCAACAACGATTATTGACTTCAACCCTTTTCATCTAAAAAAGGTTTTGCATACATCTCGGAACATTTCACATGTCTTAAATTAATACAAATTGCAAGAGTATGTATCATGAAGATGTTCTAAGTTCTTATTTTGCAAATTCATCGAATTTCTACTCTCTACATTAACTAGTGCACACAACTTTGCCTATTTAGCTTCTTTCGGATATTAGTATTCGAATGAGAAAAAAATGGTTTTAACGGCGTTTAAATGTGTGGCATCAGCAAAAACGATAAATAACCAGAAAAATTCTTTTTGTTTTTGCAAATATGTACTCGTATGCTCTCAGGGAATGCATATCTCTCATTGCCAACATTATTTTCGCCACATATTAGCCAAATGTTTCCTAGGCATGTGCATATGTATACGCGACACCTGTCACCGTGGCGCTTACGTGGCGACGTGACATACTTGCATACTTCGGAAATTGTTTTTTAGTAGGCATCGTCGGATTCAAATCCACTGAAGAAGGCGGTTTTCATTAACAGGCAATGTCTGACAGCTGCCTAAGAAAAATATTAAGGTCAGGGTAATCAATGTTTAAAGAGTTTCAATCAAATCACGGAAACAATTGAATGTTTTCAAAGAAGCGATTCCTTTCCTTATTATCCTTTTTACTTAAAACGTTTTTTGACCATCCCATAAGAGAAACTTATCCACAGAGTGAAATATACGAGTATACTATAAAAATGTTATCGGCAATGACTTAA
>NW_017535670.1:0-1560 GCF_001853355.1 Bactrocera latifrons | reverse complement strand
TTTCTTTGCATATAAGTATGGTGTCATATTTGTGCAGAAATAAATTGCATGCAAGTTGCAATTCAGCAGGAAAATTAAAAATCAAAATGATATCCACAACAATTTTTTGACGCTCATTACATTTAGCACAGACCAAATGGTTTTGTCTCCGATAAAGCTTCAGTGAAATTTTAGAAGCCTTTAATTTTTGGCTTAGGCCGTAATGAAAAATAAATATGTAAACTTTTTTAACTTTTTATGCACACCTACACTGACCTTTGAAACAAACCTGGAAGGTAGAAAGAGAGTTGCAGACTAAAGCGTTCTAAAAAGGGAGCCGGCTAACGAGATTAATACGTTCTATGATATGTGGATGATAATCACGCATACACGTGAAATTAGAAACAACTAAAACCAAAATGTGGGGTACCTTGACATTTCTTTCTAACTTGCAAGAGTAATGTCTTCAAGATATAACTATTCAAGTCTCCAATACCGATTATGTGGATCAATGCCAAAGACTGGTTTTCTACCAAAAATATCTGCTACCCTTTCATATAAAGTACTGAAACTAGAAGTTAATCCTTTTGTGATAATTGTACGTCTATCTATCCCAAATTGGTTGCATCGGGCGGTTACTATTAAAAGTGTAAAGGTATGATATTTTTTAGAAATCAGGTAGACAATTTTTCTAAAAATGAATATTATTAAGCGATAATATGAAAAAAATTAATTTAGCCTTGGCTTGAATTTTTATCTCTAATATAATGATTTTCAATCAAGAAGACCCATAAATTGCAATACATAAGTAAACCCTAAATTAAGATAAAGAACTGTACTTTGCCGGAGAGGATTACAGTAGCAAGGGGTACTTTTGAAAAATGGGATTGGTCTTGGTCTTCAATAGCTTTAATGTACCTTCAATATATGTCCTAGACTTTTTATAGTAAATACTACCGACTGTGTAAAACGTCTGATGATACTCCGCCTACTCCTCCACTGTTAAAAACTACTTAAAGATCGATAAATCAATAACTACATACACCAGATATATTAAATTTTATCTCCGATAGATTATGAGACGGCTTTAGAAGAGGAAATGTGAAAATTGGACAGGACCACTAAATTCTGTACATAAAATTCTCTTGATATTCTTATTTCACATCGCGTAAATGGGAGGTCTTCAACGACTTCACTTCACATGTAACACAATTTTATATTTCTTTGATTTTTTTAAATGCTGCTGTACAAATCAAGAAGAAATTATTATATACAGATATAAAACTTTACACGACTAATTCCTTTAGAGTACTCGATCTTGTTTTTTTTTTTTTGTACCAAAGTTTCATTAAGGTATTTCAATTATTACTAAAGTTATAGCTTGCACGGACGGACGGACAGACAGACAGTCAACTTCATTTCAACTTTTCTTGTCAAACTGATTATTTAAATATATATATATAACCTTTTCTCGATTAGKTTTAGGTGATACGTACACCCGTTAGTTGAAAACTATAATGCTCTGTAGCAACAGGTTGCAAGAGTACAAAAAAGGTTCAGTTACACCCGAACTTAGCTGTA
>NW_017535669.1:2017-3955 GCF_001853355.1 Bactrocera latifrons | reverse complement strand
ACTTACAAACAACCGTTATGTGAACAAAACTATAATACTCTCCTTAGCAACTTTGTTGCGAGAGTATAAAAATATAAGTGTATAAAGAAATACTTATAAGCCTTAGACGTTAAGGGGTACATCTTTAGTGACTGTAAAAAAAATATATCTACGCCACAGGGTTTTTTTCGCATTTAGAATTTAACAAGAACTTATTACTTATTTCGCAGAATTTACGATAATTTATTAATTATATATGTCACGTATAAAACTATCTATGCAAATTTTAATGAAATTCTACTATTATACGATTTCATAATTAATTTATGAATACATTTTTTTGTTTAATTATAATATATGAATTATATAATATGAGAAAACAAAAAATGTATTTATTCAAAATTCTACACAGATGTGCCCCTTGATAAAAAACGTTTCAATTCGGAGCACAAATAGGCACGATACCGATTACTTTGGCGGAGGGGTAAAAAAAAACCGAATTTCCGTATAAATGGTGTTGAGCGGATAGAGGAGCTTTTCCAGAGGGGGAATATACAAAAATAATAAAAAAATAACTAATATTTTTCAAAATATTCGCATTTAAAAGTTCACAAATTTGCACTAAGAACACGTGGTATTTCTCAATGTATCAGTAAATTTTGTCACGTTTTTTACTCTATATATTTAAATATAAACCCTAAGTATTGAAATAAGCTCACATTTCATATTTATTTTGCAACTTTTCAGATATTTTGGTAATTTAAAAATCACTTGTCAAATTTATGGCTGAAAAGTGTAGAGTGTTTATATTTACGAGGAAAACCAGCTTTGCCACACCTTAAAAACCAAAAGTGAAAGATTTTTCAGCGTTTCACAGCGTTTTCTTTGTTTGTACTTTCGGGTGATTCTTTTTTCTTCTTGAAGTACTTCTTTCTTCTTCTTGAAGTACTTTCGCGTAGTACTCCTTTCTGCATTGGCGGCATTCGGCCGCGCTCTAAAAAACTAAACCTGGCCGAGCGAATACCCGGGATGACTCCTTTACGTAGTACTCCCTTCTGCGTTAAAAATAAAAATATATATTGAATTTTTATTATAAAGTGGTTATATTTTTTGATTATCCTGCACTCATATTGAAACAATATTTGGGGTTTCGAACTGTACTGTATACTTCACACTTATTATTATATAATATTACTTATTAGCTTGATAAATTAATAAATATATATTCATATGCATGGATAGAGGAATTTTTGCGAATAAGAGGAATTTCAGCGATTTGCTTTATCATGACATGGCAGCGCTCCATTTCGTCGTAATTTTTGGTAAGCAAATGAGGTTCAAACGAGTGTAAAATGTGGGTTTATTTAAAAGTTTATAGTGTAATTTAATTAATGTGAAAAATGTGAATAAAGTGTGTTTAATGTGGTGACATAGCTTCTAGAAATGTTCCCAGTTTTGCGAATTTTTGCACTGAAGGTCGAATATCTCGTAAACTAAGCGTTTGCGAAACCTATAACCCTATATATATTTTAATCAGGAGGACCTCTTTCCAATGGTACCTTCAAATCGCGGCGCAAAAGAAATCAGAATTACAAATAATAAAATACACACTATGAGTAATAAATATAATATAAAATTTCAGTGGACAAATATTAATTAATATATTGTAACTGTGTATATTTGATTTCATAATTTTTTAGCAAAAATTAAGCCGACCGACATAATTGGGAAAGTCTCTTAATTACCTCCCCTGTGGATCTACTTGTACAAACAGTACCCGTATGGATATATTTACACATATTTGTTGAAACTGCTTTTATTTCTTGATATGAATAATAATGCTTTTTCGTTTCTTAATTTTTTTTTGTACAGCTGGCTTGGTATTTGTTGAATTTTTACAAATAATTGTTTTATGCTGCTATTTACTACATATATGTAATTATTAGTATAATACGTTAC
>NW_017535669.1:0-1232 GCF_001853355.1 Bactrocera latifrons | reverse complement strand
GTTCAAGGCATAGGGGGGAACCATTTGCTGTGTGATTCAAAAGGTCAAATTTTTGTGCATTTTGCCCGGATTGTAGGAGTGACAGAAGATATAACATTTTTTAGAGTGAATGGAGAGAAAGTCGTATTTTTCGATTTTCCACATCTCATAAAAAGTGCGCGAAATTGTTTGCAAAATAGCGAGAACCTATTTAGGTTTAATGGACGTCTTATGAAATAATAATACCCAACGATTACCCTCCTCCCGCCCAACCGACGCGAGGGGCGCAATCCGCGAACGAGCGGAATTAGCCGAGTCATGAAAGGCAAGGGAGCTTTAAGCGTTGCGAAGTTTTGTATTACATATGAAGTAGGGTCTATAGATTCACGTGAAAAGCACATCGTTTTACATTTTTTAAGGTTGAATGGCATGTCATTTCTATCACACCAAGAAACATGGTTGTTTAAGTCTGTTTGCAACTGACATCTTTCGCTATTTGAGGTGAATTATTTAAAAAGTTTTATATCGTCAGCATATTTTATTATAACTTTTGAAAACTTAACAACATGTCGTTAAATATGACATGTTGAATTCTATTACTAAGATAAGAAGCAACCCATTTTAGAAATATTGGTTGAAAACCAAGAAGCTCAAGTTTATTCAAAATAATTGAATGGTTTACTTTATCAAAAGCTTTACTAAAATCTGTGTATATAACATCAGTATTCTTATTCTGCCTAAAGCCCGTTGATACATGTGATACAAATTCAAGCAAATTAGTTATTTTACATTTCCCTCTACGAAAACCGTGCTGAGAACAAGAAATTAGTGGACAGATCCAGAAGGTTATGTCGTCTGTCATAATTGCTTCAAAAAGTTTAGGTATTGCAGACAACTTTTCTGATATAATTCACTATTAGGTGTGGGCCTAAGATAACGTCGGCTCATCTAAGGGCCTCAACTTTTGAAAACATGAGTGTGCATTTACCTACAGAGGTTTTCACATTGTGGAAGATCTTGTCCACCAAAGGATTCGAAAATATTAGGACAAGAAATCTGAGTCAAGACAGACTTGAGCATTATTTCGGACAGCTTCGCAGGGGGAGCGGAAATAACGAAAACTACTAGGACTGTTAAATATGTATGTGCCTAAGGGAAATTGCGAACTTTTGCCTAGGGAAGAATGGGAAGCTTTAAGTTCTAGCGTCCTTCAAAGCGTTTGCAACGAGGCTTTGATTAATGATATTTTTTGG
>NW_017535668.1:3067-3975 GCF_001853355.1 Bactrocera latifrons | reverse complement strand
AACTCTCCCACCGATACTGATGACGAAGCGTCGACCAGGTAGCGCGTGACAACAACAACATCGCTACAGCGGGAAAGCCAATAGCAAGAGGTAAATTGCCGAATTGCATTTTGMAAGTCACACGGCAAAACATGTGCAGCAACTAGCAGGCAAAACAAAGAGTCAGGATTTAGGCGTAGTCGTGCAAGTTCTGGTGATACCCCTTGGGATAACAAAGCAACAAGCAGGATATGCTTTAACATATAAGCAAAGGCAGAAGAAAAAAAAAACAACAACATTACAGTGGATATTTATGTATGTACATATATGTATGCATGTATATCGCGATCCAACTATTTCTCGTTTATCCCCCTTACGTTTTCTCTCTGTCTTAGTATAACGTACCAAAAAATAGGTTACACTCCGGTATTACTCCGGTCAGTGAACTTTAAACAAACAAAAAAAAAACAAAAAAAAGAGGAACAAAACGGAATCGAAATATATGTACATCGAGGATATCCATATCAACATTGAAACTTCTTTTTCGTGTTCTTTTTGAGCAATCGTATGCAGATGCAATCAACAAAACATTTGCATACATACTCACATATTTAATATTGACATATTTACGAATATATAAAAAATTGTTTACTTATTTTCCGCGCACTCGTTGTATTGCATATTCATACGTATTACATACATATGTAACAATTGTGCGAAACTACAAGGGAAACGAAAGAGCACACAAACATTAAGCATAACTATATGCATATAATTATATACATACATACATACGTAGATTTTTGCGTTATTGTTATTTTCTTTCTTTTTACGTTCTTATCTGAAAGATACACGTACTAAGGAATAATATACAAATTAAACGAAACTATTTCGCAGATACGTTTAAATAATATACGGTAAAAAAAAAA
>NW_017535668.1:0-1247 GCF_001853355.1 Bactrocera latifrons | reverse complement strand
ATAGATCAAGGTTCTCAAAGATCCTTTATATCATCTAAAGCTCAAAATCGGCTAAAATTGCCTGTCAAAAATTCAAATTTCCAAATTTCAGGAATGGGTGGAAGAATTATACAAAATTCAAACAAAATCTGCCCAATCACTATAGTTACCCCAAGCGCGGATATAAGAATAGATGCACAAGCCATCGTTCTAAAGCAACTTACAAATTTGCTTCCAAGCTGTGAAGAAAATAAAAAGCAATGGGAAAATGCTCATATCTCAATCTCAGTAGAAGAATTACCTCAGACTACTCAACTTTCAGAAGAAGACCAGGCATGCGAAGCCTATTATAAGTCCAATACTACAAAAACGAAAATGGTCGTTATGTTGTGCGACTACCTTTCAAACCTACCTTCCCAGATTCTATAGCTCTAGGTCACTCCACAGTATCAGCAGTCCAGCAATTTCTAAGCTTGGAAAAAAGTCTGATAAAGAAAAGTGAGCTCAAATCAGCATATGATAATGTAATGGATGAATATTTAGACCTCAATCATATGGAGAAAGCTGTACCATATGAAAAGGTATCTAAAGATAGATATTTATCGTTTTATCTGCCACATCACGGGGTAATGCGACCTGATAAAATCACAACAAAAGTACGAGTAGTTTTCAATGCCTCAAAGTGTACAAGCTCAGGTAAAGCACTCAACGACGTACTATATACTGGCCCAACCTTACAACCTGATCTCATGCTGCTAATATTAAATTGGCGCATGTTTAAATACGTTTTTAATGGAGATGTAGAGAAAATGTACAGACAAATTGTAATACATAAAGACGAACAAGATTTCCAGCGTATAGTCTTCCGCAAATTAAGTAATAGTCCAATCAGCGACTACAAACTTAAAACCGTCACCTTTGGCATCAATTGCGCACCCTACTCAGTGATCAGGACACTGCATGAATTAGTAAAAACGTGTGAAACAACTTTGCCCTTAGCAACTTCTGTGTTACAAACACAAACAAATGTTGATGATATTTTGCCAAAATCGACGACGTTGGTTAAGCTTTTACTACATCAGGCACATGAATCTACACTGCATGGAGGAACACAACTCATGCTACACACTCTTCGTCTCCGCTTCTGGATTCTGAGTTCCAGGCAAGCAGTCAAAGGTTTCATCCATAACTGTGTAGTGTGTCGGCGTCACAGAGAGGAAGTCCTGAAGCAGCAAATGGCTTCCTTACCCGGGCGGAGGGTTAGAGCC
>NW_017535667.1:3608-4530 GCF_001853355.1 Bactrocera latifrons | reverse complement strand
GCGCGGTAGTCTCCACACGGTCTCCATGACCCGTCGGCCTTGCGCACCATATGTAATGGGCTAGCCCAATTACTGCTGGATGGCCGACATATGCCCAGTTGGTTGACCGTTTGTAATGATCCGGTGAACCACGGTGGACTTCGTTGCAGAATCCRGAGCGGCTGGTCGCGATATGTCACTAAACTCTCGCGGCGAGTTCAAAAAATCTCGGGCTGAACTTATGGTTGAAATGTTTGGTACACTGACTCACGCTACTGTGCAAAATGATTTAACTGCTGTTTTGCGGTCGAGCAGACATCGTCCATTAGGATCAGGTAAAAGGTCGTAATGTGATAAAAATTCTGCTCCAATGATTGCTTGGATTACGTCTGCAATCACAAAACTCCAAACAAAATCGAAGGCATCTCAGAGCATCTGCCTATCCCTGAGATACTGCTGGCAGAGCMCCCCTATTGTTTGSCATTTGGCGATGTAGATTGAGCGAACTTACAAGGTTGGCGACACTTCTTAGCGTTTGGTCTAAAYTTGGCGTGATACCAGCACATTTCGCCTGAATTGATGTTATGAGGGCGCACTGGCGTTTTCGATCTGGAACGCGCACGTGTTTTCTCGCTGCTCGTAGCTCTATCAAAACGCTGTTCTGCTATTCCGGTCCTCAGGTCGTTGTCTGTGGTATGATCCGATGTGGATACCTCGTGGATCTGAACTTCAAGCATTTGCATCGTCTCCACTATCGAGTCGGCGAKTTTTAATTTGTCGACAATAGGTACATTTGTTGCTATAATTGCTGCTTGCGCATATGGCGGCAAGCGRTTAACCCACWAATCATGCAAAATGCTTTCGCTTAGAGCGGAACCAGCAGCGCGCTTCATTTCGTTAAATAGGTCGCTCGGGCGGCGGTCACCCAATGGCATGTCGCGTA
>NW_017535667.1:1643-2873 GCF_001853355.1 Bactrocera latifrons | reverse complement strand
TATTAGGTTGTCAAATATCTTTCTTCCGCTTTTTGTTTTTTGAATTTCGCGGCTATGTATAAAGCGTTACAGAGCTCATATCTGGCAATACTATACATCTTCGAAAGGTCCTGACATAACCTGCAAAACGACGCTCTGCCTGATTAGTTTGGACATTGCGTCCAACAGTTRTAGACGTGTAAATATGGAGTTCCTCAACGCCGATATTCGCGCGATTTTAAAGTTTTCCTGCGATAAAGGCAAATCCGCTAGAGAAACATTCCGTGATATTAATGGTGTTTTGGGGGATGGTACTCTATTTCTTCGAACTGCGAAGGAATGGTGACCTTTCGACAATTCAGAGCGGGTGAAAACGACACCATGGATAAGCCAGCCGGCGGAAGACCTGTGACGACGAATACCGATCAAATCATGGAAAACATCGGGTTAGACCGGCATGTGGCATCTCTTGACATCGCCCAGAAGATGGTAGTTAGTCCCCACACCATTTTAAACCATCTGTAGAAGGCTGGATACACAAAGAAGCTTGATTTTTTGGTGCCGCATGACGCAAAAAAAACTTTCTGGACCAAACCAACGCCTGCGATATGCTGCTGAAATGGAACGAACTCGACCCATTTTTGAAGCGGATGGTAACTGGCGATGATAAAAGGATCATCTAATAAAATAGTAATCAAAACTAATTGATTTCAGAAATTGTATAATAACAAAAATAATAGGCGTATTAAATTTGCACTCAAAACTTTCTACGCAAATGAAATGAAATTGARTTAAATCGGAAACATATAGTTTCGAGTAGCAGTGTGGGTATTTAAATTTTTAATTGAAATGTAAAGCTTTCGACAAACTGGAATTACTTGAAGCATGGAAGCTTTCAACGTGCAGTGTAACTGGAATCCAACACCCACATATTGACTTGGCTTGCATGTGAGCATACAAATATTAAGTTCTATATTGATTTTTACACTAACATGTGTGTGTGTATATGTATAAGTGGCTCAAGGAATTTCCGCAATGCAAGGTATTTAGATTCGTCCTAAATAACACTTGTGGCTACATGTGGGTACACACACAAGGCATCAAATTAAAGCTTGAATTTACCAGAAGTTATTTCATTGCAGATCTATTAAAACAAATAATTGGTAATTCGTACAATAATATTATATTTCCATAGATATTTAAATGACAATTTATAAATTTATAAACATTCTTCCAGGAATAGAATCCATA
>NW_017535667.1:0-1588 GCF_001853355.1 Bactrocera latifrons | reverse complement strand
AACAAATAATTGGTAATTCGTACAATAATATTATATGTCCATAGGTATTTAAATAACAATTTATAAATTGATAAACATTCTTCCATGAATAGAAAAAAAAGTTTGTTTCACTTCAAAATAAAGATTCTTAAACAAAGGTGCTCAAATGAATGTATGAGCTTGGAAAAAATATAAAACGTTTGGTTTATAAGTAGATTTATAAATTAATATTCCCAGCTTTTTCTGAATTACTGCGCGACGACGTTTTGGTATGCTTGGAACAAATTTTCAAATGTTTTTATTAAAATAATTTCCTATTGACGAGTGATCGTTAAAGAAGGATTTAAGTCAGTTGACTGAATTGACTAATGCAGTTGTTGGAATAAGCTTTCTTCAAACAAGCGAGTAGCCAGGCGAGTTTTGTGTTTGGGCTAATTATGTTGTTGGAAGCTAAACGACAAATTCTATAAGTCACTCATAATTGCCGTCCTGATATGGTGCAGAGGCTTGGACGATGACAACAACTGGTGGCAACACGGCGAGTATCGCATGCAATGGAACAATGAGCTGTATGAGATATATGACGGCATCGACATAGTTCAGCAAGTTAAAAGACAGCGGCTACGCTGGCTTGGCCATGTTGTCCGAATGAACGAAAACACTCCAGCTCTGAAAATATTCGACGCTGTACCCGCTGGGGGAAACAGAGGAAGAGGGAAAAGAGACCAGATGGAGAAGGACCTCGCTACGCTTGGAATATCCAATTGGCGCCACGTAGCAAAAAGAAGAAACGACTGGCGCGCTGTTGTTAACTCCGCTAGAATCGCGTAGGCGGTGTCTACGCCAATTAAGAAGAAGAAGATTCATTTAACACAGGAAGTTTCGTTTTTTTATTCACACTAAAATTTCACCGATTAATTTTGTTTCTTAAAAATAACTATCACATATTCTGAAAGTTGGCTTTTCAAACTTTAAAAATTCCTGCGACAAAATTATTATTCTCAGAAACGTTATTTATTTTTATTGAAAAAATTCAAATTTCAAATTACTATAATTAATCGTCTAATTGAGAGAATCAAACGTATGTACAAAGTGCATGCATCGCTGTTTTACACCTCATCCAACTTTATTATACATACAAATATGCGTACAAATATCAACAGTAAATTTACCTTAAACAAGCAATATCCCACCAGATTCCACCACAATGATATTTATTATGAAAATATAGCTCCTAAGCCCTTCAAACCTCTTTGCTTACCGATTGCTTCTTGTTGCTTCCATGTACATATGAGTGAGAGGTAAGCTCTGCGTTCAATACATTTGTCAATCCTTAAGTGTCAACAAAAGAGGAAGTGGCATTTGCGCTCATACTTGCCAACAAGTGCATATTCTTTCCATTTTATTGGCAGTGTTAACATCCGGAAATGTATGTATATTTTAATGTTCGCTGACATTGCCCGAMTACGCAAATATTTTAAGTGTCATCAACTGCTTGCCTAACTTAAAAGGCGGTTAGCCAATACAATACTTGTCCTCGATGCGGCAATTTAAGTTCAGCAACTACTTCAAATATTATTACAAACATGTATATCTATGTAGGAAATAA
>NW_017535666.1:3141-5758 GCF_001853355.1 Bactrocera latifrons | reverse complement strand
GTTTATTGTTATTTATTACTAGTTCGTTTAATTTGTTATTAATGTTTACAAAGTCATCAACTTCTGAAAAAGTAAATAAGTATTCGTTTCAACCTTTATATTATCCTTGTGCACTATTCTATTTCTCTGATTAATTCTAACTTTATTTCCTAAATCCTCTTTTACAACCTGTTTTTTATGTCTTTAGCTTATTTATTTGTTCTATTACTTCTTCATAAATTATTTCTCCAGGGTGAAATGGGAAGCTTGTATTATTACCTAAATACATTTGAGAGCTTTTTTCTTTTTAATAATAATATCCAACGATTACCCTTCTCCCGCCCAACCGACGCGAGAGGCTCAATCCGCGAACGAGCAGAAATAGCCGAGTCATAAAAGGCAAGAGAGTTTAAAGCGTTGCGATCTTAAGCAGCTCAGCTACAGAAACAAAAATTTCAACAGCCAAAAGTAAGAATTAAAATTAAAGTTTATAATTTTTAAATGTTACTTGTTTAGATTAGATAAAATAGTTTTTTTAATGGTAAAGTCTGTTAGATCAAATATGCTGGAATGAGAATTGAAATCATGACATATGCGATGGAATGGTTTGTTTAGCTCAAAATTTGTTCTAGAAAATTTTGAAAGTAAGGGTCTAAACTGCCTGGTAAAGCGAGGGGGAACGTTAAAATTAATATCACACAAAAGAGATGGGATACAGACTGACCCATTGATGAGTTTTACAAGAAATATTATACCAAGCATCTTCATTTATAAGTTTTAAACGATTAGTGTAAGGGGGAAGATTTAAAGTGAGATTCCAATGCAAGTGATTTAAGGCAAAAAGTAAAAATTGTTTTTGAACGGACTCTAACTTATCCGAATGGACTTGGTAACTATGGTTGCAAACCATAGATGCATACTCTAATATAGGCCTCACCAGAGATGTAAAAGGAATTTTCGTGGTAAGCGGATCTCTAAATTCTTTAGACCAACGCTTAACAAAACTAAGAGCGCCTTTAGCTTTAAAAAGCGTGGAAGATGCCTGAAGATTAAAATTGAGTTTGGGGTCCATAGTTACTCCTAGATCAACAAACCTGCATACTTGCTCCAACCTAAAGTTTTGTATTGCGTATAAGGTAGGGTCTATAGATCTACGTGAAAAACAAATCCTTTTACATTTTTTCAGATTCAATGGCATGTCATTTCTATCACACCAAGAAACTAGGTTGTTTAAGTCTGTTTGCAACTGACATCTTTCGATGTATGAAGTATACGTTTTAAAAAGTTTTACATCGTCAGCATATACATATAAAAGTTAACAACAGATGATATGCCATTAATAAATAACAATAACAGTATTGGGCCAAGCTGGCTACCTTGAGGAACGCCTGAAGGAACATTGATTATGTCAGAAAAATTATCGTTGGATATGACTTGTTGAATTCTATTACTAAGATAAGAAGCAACCCATTTTAGAAGTATTGGTTGAAAACCAAGAAGATCAAGTTTATTCAAGAGAATTGAATGGGATACTTTATCAAAAGCTTTACTAAAATCTGTGTATATAACATCAGTGTTCTTATTCTCCCTAAAGCCTGTTGATATATGTGNTATTTTGTGTTAATTTATATATTTTGTCCAAAAGAGCATTATAAGTGATTTCTTGAAATTGCGTATTTTCGATTGGTTTGGGAATTTCGCGAGATGTTTTAAATTTTAGTATTAAGTAAGTTATGAAAAGTATTCCCGAGATTAAAATTATCTACCAAAAAAATTAATGGACTGTAATGTAGTTTTAACAGTTTATTAGTTGTTTCAAAATATTCTAAAATTTCAAATTACTTATATGGTTATTTTTAAAATAATTCAAAACTTTTATTTCAATGTTTTCATAAGTTTGATTATTTATGACAGTATAATTTTCAAATGATTATCTACAATATTTTTTTCTGAAACTAATATCGCTCCTGGTTTAATTTCTTCAATTTGCAATAGCTTACAATAGGTTTTTGAAATTTCTGTTTTACAATTTTGAACAGTAAAAAAAATTATTGTTACAGTATATTATGTTCTGGTCAATAATAAGTTTACCATCTAATTGAGCTATGGCTCTTACATCATAGTACTTATGTACATGTTCGGTCTATTTTGGGGTATTTTATATAAATTATAATTATGTCTCCTTTTTGGGTTATTTTAAATTTAGGAATGTCCATTAAATCTGTTATGGTCATTATACCGTGTTGGTAATATGTTATGTTTTTAGCTCATCAAAGTATAAAATTGTTGGATATAAAATTCCAATTTTACTAAAAGTTATTGCATTTCATGTATAACAAATTGATTTCGTTTTCTTTTTATTTTCCTGTTTGTGGTATCAGCTTTAATATTATTTACTATATCCGTCAATTCTGTTATTATTTTAAAAATTTCTAAATTTGTTGTGAATTGTTTATTGTTATTTATTACTAGTTCGTTTAATTTGTTATTAATGTTTACAAAGTCATCAACTTCTGAAAAAGTAAATAAGTATTCGTTTCAACCTTTATATTATCCTTGTGCACTATTCTATTTCTCTGATTAATTCTAACTTTATTTCCTAAATCCTCTTTTACAACCTGTTTTTTATGTCTTTAGC
>NW_017535666.1:0-1779 GCF_001853355.1 Bactrocera latifrons | reverse complement strand
TTCGGAACATATTTTTCAAATAAGTTTAAAATAGTTTCATTAAAGTGGGAAGCACTAAATTCAATATTGCCACTGTAATCTGGCCAAGTTACATTAGAAAGTTCGTAATTAATCTTCTTAAAATTAGCTTTCGCAAAGTTCAACCGAAAACAAAGGTCTTGTGTATTATTATGAGGAAAGTTAGTTATGATTTCGATGTCAATTTTCAAATCAGGATGATATGGGTCCTCTGGCCGAACCAAAGGAGCACATCGTACAACGGAGAACATTGAACGTTATCAGCTTAGCGTTATCAGCATAAACTAGATCTAAGAACTTATCTAATTCGTTTGAAATTAAATTAATTTGGATAAGACCGAACCCCGATATTTCTCACTTATAAATGGCTAATTCGTTTTTATTATTATAAACACCACTCATGAGGTTGCTCCCGTGTCGACTAAAGCTTTTTAGTTTTTATTTAATTTTAAGTCCTGTAATTTAAGATAGGGGAGTTCGACACCCCTCTTCGCCTAAAAAATGACTTTCATTCATATTATTAATTCTCTGATTTTTCACTTGCGGTCGAAAGCTATGATTACTTTCCCTTGGCCGTTTTACCCCATGTGCCATGTTTGTATTTGGCTGTACAGGTTTTATATGTCAATTAAAATTGCTATTTCTTTGTTGTTGATAAAAATTGCTATTTTCTGATTATCTCCTTACATTAAAGTCTCTATTATGAAGTCTGGATACAGATGGGTCTATGCATATCCATAGGAGTTGGTTTCGGAAAAGTATAATGTACATATGTTCTTATTAGGGGGGTTATTCCGTTGAGGAAATCTTAAATTATTGTTAGTATATATTGGCTTCACCTTGTTTCTATCGTACATAAAATTTTTAGCAAACCGGGCTCTTTGATTCGAGTTCCTGCGCTTTTGCTAAAGCGTCAGGTTAATCTTGTGGGTTTCCGTTTTTTGTTGATTAGTTACGTTTTAATTAATTATTTTAATTATCAGTTTTTAAATCAATTTTGAAATTTCTTGTTATTGTTATCCTGCGATTGTCACTTCGTTGCTTGTTCTTACTCACACAGTTATTTTTTTAGAGAAAGTTTTTCACTTCGTTCTTACTCACACAGTTAATTTTTTTGTAAAAATTTTTACTTACACTTTCTTGGTTTTAATAAATTATTAAAAAAAAGTTGTCTTTGTTTTTATTATTCTGTGATTGTCACTTCGTGTCAAATTTTTATAATTTTAACTTCGCAGTTTTTGATAGCACAACTTTTTATAATTTTTACTTCACAATTTTTGATAACGCAACTTTTTATAATTTTAACTTCACAATTTTTGATAACACAACTTTTTATAATTTTGACTATACTAGGCACTTTTTGACTCGTGCCCCACGTTGGGCGCCAATAAATTCCCGCGACGAGAGAATTTTAAAAAAATATATGTTTTACATAAGCGAACGCGCGGATAAAATAAGAACACGTGTGGTTCCTGTGGATTGCCAGATACATATCAAATCTTTATTTCTGATTTACTAATATATATAAATTTTTGACTTATTTACTTAAAGTTAAAGCTAAAGCCGAAGTGTAAGCATCAGCTTGATTGAATCTAGAACAAAGAGTTAATTACAATATTAGCTGTGGCAGCAAATTCCAGCAGAACGTTAAACGTTCTGTTTTCTTTACGATTGTTATTGTTAAGCCTTCTTGTGAGGGAGGGCGATATTGGTTTGATCATAATAGATTATTGGATTGAGAACAGAAAAAGCATATTGAAT
>NW_017535665.1:0-4182 GCF_001853355.1 Bactrocera latifrons | reverse complement strand
AATCAAAGTCAAATTCCGGGAGACTTGCGGTCATACAAATAGATTGGTCGTATTGACAATGAAGACGACACCGTGAATTGTCCAGTGGAATTTTTAAATTCTTTGGAGAGGCTTGGTGTGCACCGCATCATTTGCGTCTCAAAGTTGGATCTGTCGTTATGATGTTTCGCAATCTGATTGTGATACACCTACGATATATAAGGGGCAGAATGCTTGATTCTGCGGATTTCTTTGAGTTCTAACAATTTGCCGTTTCAGTTCAAACGAATTCTGTTTCCAGTGAAAACTTAATTCGAGATGACGATCAATACGATGCACAGTGGGTGGCGTAAATTTGGAAATGCTATGTTTTTACACGGTCAGATATACGTGGCGTGCTCACAAGACATTTACGCACCGGAACAGAAATCAAAAAATGTTGTTTATCAATACAATATCAATTTTTGTCTTTTCATTTCAAAACACATAATTTCACGCAGGACAACGGCTGCGGGGTCAGCTAGTATATTATAAATATTTATTAAATTGTGTCATTATTGTTTTATTTTTCTTTTTTAACATCTTCAGTTGTACTTGTTTGCTACTGATGTTATTCTAATTGTCTTTAKAAATGTGGTGCTGAAGCTTGACATTTTGCCGCCTGCTGCTTTACTACGTTGTCATAACATAACTCTACTATACGAATTGTGTGACAGCCAAAGAAGTTAAACACAGTGGTGCACGAAGGCATTCCAATGCGAGCGAGTATAGCCAGGAGGCAAAGAATATCAAGAAATAATTATAAGAAGCAGTATTGTTGACATACGTGACTTTAAAAGTTCCGKGGCTGTAGAAAACATTGGTGCGAAAGAGAATTATAGAAGAAGCAWGAGTGTGAAGTTGTACGCTTGGCGATGCTAATGGTATCAAGAAGAAAATGTTAAAGCAAACCAAAGGTACTGAAAGAAAGAATGGTGCAAAAAAAAATTAAACTTAAGTCAAAGAAGTRTCTCAAAATGAGGCTATAAAAGTTAACAATCAAATTAACAGTACGCCTTACAAAGTTACACGCCGTCAAATAACAACACTGTCAGTGGAATAATTACGAAACCCTGCTGTTGGCAAATAAATAAGCATCGAGTGTGAAATAAWTTTTCACAATTAAAACATGAACTGTACGGAAATATATACCCATAAAATGTACATGTGTATGCACAGAAACTCAAATTTGAGTTAATATTTTAGTTGTGGAGCAAATTTGCATCACCATAACCACGACCATCACTGCAAATTAAACAACAACAGGAAGCATTTCCTTACGCGCTATCACGAAGATATGCACTTTTACTCGCTTTTTTACTGGGGCTTTTCTTGCCTATAAAGTTGAATTTTTCCTTTTTTTATCGTTATTTATAAAGACTACTTAACGGCATCAACATAAACTCCAAGAGCCATAAACTGGACTTTATTAAATAACTACTAATCAACATAGGCAACGACAGTGCCAACGCGAACACAGAAAAAATTATGAGAGAGTAATAATAAACAAGYATGGTTCGCGGTGCAGTTGAACAGTTAATACCCTTGCAATTTGCTAAAATCAAAACCAATGTAATAGCTTRAGGCGCAAAACGTCAACCAGTGGTTCGGAATCTAATCAATAATATATATTTACTTATATATATTCATTCAAATTCAAATCTTAGTTATATGGRGCTAGGTCAAGTTTTCACCTAATTTTAATCATTTTACGCACKGCGTTCAATATTCGGCGATGTTCTCTTTTAGTTGATACGATAATAAACAAGCTTCTCGCATTTAGAATTAAGATAAACAATAAGACACTGTTTATATAAAAATAAAGCCGGCCCTAATGTTATAATCAGTAGGGAATGCTGTAAAACCATGTTTATTGACTTTCTTTCTAAAATACAGAATCTTGATATAGACCTTAGGTTCCAACAAAACGGCGCTACATTCCATAATTCAACGAAACAATCAATCTATTAAAAGAAGCCCTTGGTGATATTATCTCGCGTCGTGGGACGGGCCTCTAAAATCATGCATTTCACATCCCATGACTGTTTTTGTTATTTGAAGCTGGCTATCTACGTGGAATAYTCAAGACAATTGACGCCTTGGAAAAGAATATTGCTAATATATGGAAATAAGTGCTGTAAAAAGTAATCGAAATTGAACCGTTTGGTTGAAAAATATTTGCGTCAGTAGTGACGGTCACTTAAATGAAATCAAACCCGTATCTTTATAGCAAGGCTTTGTTCTTGGTCATAATATAGAACTATATACGAGTATGCACCGATGACTACCAGAAAAAGAATTTGGATTTTACTTTTACCCGCCGTTCGCTACATTTATATAAAAACTATGCTTTTGAGGCCAACAACACATATTTAGTAATACCCCCTGCACGTATGCAGATCCAGCACAATATTAGACCAAACTGTCCGATACAATAGAAAAATTTAAAACTAGACTAAGTCGTAGTTCTATGGTGGAAATTTTCAGAACACTCATGTGTCACTCTACAAAGAACTGAAAATCTGTCAGCAAACCGGCAGCCTTAATCATGACAAAAATATAGAGCAGATAAGGCGTCCGTCAGTCCGTGCCATAGAGTAATACTTAATCAGGTGGATCCGTGGGGGAATCTGAAATTGTGAGTAGATTAGGTTTAGGGGATTGAAGTTCCGCACTCCAGATTTTGATACTTAAAACAAAGACCCTACTCATAAAATGTGTCTTTCTAAGCTTGATTACTGAATACAAAAATTGAAAAAAGCGAAAGTTATTTATTGTAGAATAAACCAATTTTCCAGCAAAATACGTATTGTTTGAAATAATATTAATAAAATCTTCCACAGAAAAGTATATTAAATATGGTCACACTTCCATAAATATTCCAAAATATTCACGTAAATAAAAAAATGTTGTCAAAGTTGTACGGCCGTGCTTTGCTTCGTACACGTCTTAGATCCGACGACAATCATTGATGGCCTCTGTACATCCATCTGAATCTAGAGTCATTGAAAATTCATATCTGTATAAGAAAGTGTGTGTATTCCTTCGCCACTTTGAGCCCATAAACTTTAAAATGTTTTATGGCAACAGCGGTCTACAGCTTACTACCTTCCATTTTTATACTCTCGCAACAAAGTTGCTAAAGAGAGTTGTTTGTAAGTCCTAAAACTAAAAGAGTGAGATATAGGGTTATTAGCCTCCTACTAAGTTTTTTGTACATATTTCGGAAACTACTATAGCTATGTAAACCAAACTCTATACAGTCGTTCCTTCAGGCATTCCCATATACAGTTCAAAAATCGGATAATAACCACGCCCACCTGCCATACAAAGGTTATGTTGAAAATCACTAAAAGTGCATTAACCGACTAACAAAAAACGTCATAAACACTAAATTTTACGGAAGAAATGGAAGAAGGAAGCTGCACCCAGGCTTTGTTTTTAATTGAAAATGGGCGTGGCGTGGCGTCGCCCACTTATGGACCAAAAACCATATCTCTGGAACTACTAGACTGATTTCAATTAAATTCGGTATATAATATTTTCTTAATACCCTGATGGAATATTTGTGAAACCACGCCTTCTTCCAATATAACGCTATTTTGAATTCCATTCTAATGCCTTCTCTGTATAATATATACATTAGGAACCAATGATGATAGCGGAATAAAACTTTACACAAATACGGTATTTAAGCTGAGGAATCCTTTTTGGAAGAATTGTCGTGATCGGACTATAACTTTTCGATACAATTAAAATAAATAAAAATACAATTCAATACTCAAAGTACACAAATTGATATAATCTAATTAATTTACAGCAAAAYAAAAARATATGTAAATGACGGATAATGAAATCTCAATTATCACTTTATCATGCGAGAGCATAAAATGTTCGGTGACACCCGAACTTAGCCCTTTCTTACTTGTTGTCATAAAATTTCTGTTATTTGCATTGAAACCGTTTCACTGCAATCACATGTGGTAGCTTCTTTGTTTGCTTTTCTCACTCTGCGCCACAAACAGTCCATTGCATGCGGCAAATATCGTTTACGTTGCTTTCTTTATTTTTTTCTGAACAATAATATTTACACATACACATTCTTCTTCTTCTTGATTGGCGTAGACACCGCTTACGCGATTATAGCCGAGTTAACAACAGCGC
>NW_017535664.1:538630-544823 GCF_001853355.1 Bactrocera latifrons | reverse complement strand
AATTTAAAAAAATTTAAAAATATGTATAATTATTAATTAATTTCCAAACAACTTAACAGCGGAACTATGTAATCTCAAAATTATATTATAGAAGATTCAATTAAAAAAATKATAAATATACATATCATTAACTACTGTTTTCATATTAATCAATAACAGCACTAACCTCAAAGCCGTTTTAACTAAATTTCAACAATAAAATTGACAAAAATAGAAAAAAAATTGTAACTACAATTTTCATTAAAAAAATGTTCATAAATAATATTTTTAAATTTCCTACATTACAGCTGCATTTGCTTATTGTCTTCACCAACACATTTCAATTAAGTTTTATAGGAAAAAATTATTATTATATTGAAGGAATTCATCGCTTTTTCTTTTATTTTTAATTTTTGCACGGATATAAGCTTTGTGTGCTTGTTGTTGTTATGTGTGTTTTCCATATAAATTATTTAAAGTTATTTGCGGTATGCGCCATAAATAGTAGTTAAAGTTAAAAAATAATTCTATATATTTAATATTTTTCGATTATTTTATTTCATATTAATATGCATTATACCTCGTTAAGTGTTTTTTTACGCGTTTACATTTAAATTAATTCATTTATTCATAAAATCAGTCCTTTGTTTATATATTTCTCTGTTTTTTCTTTCTCTCGTTTGTGTTTTTGTTGCCAAGTCTCGCCTCAATTAACTATGTCGCTCAGCAAACGACTTAACGCTTATGCTACTAACACGCTCCTCTTCGGTCATACTCGTTTCAATAACTTCGTCAGTGAATTTCAAATGCTCTGCCATTTTATATTTAATTTTTGTAAATTCAAATTTCATTTCAGTGTCGCAGCTGCTGCTTCGTTCAAGTGCTGTGCATACACGCACATCTAGTGACTTATACGCTAAACTTCATAGTAATATTCAGTGAATATTAAAATTTCGTATAATTTACTTAAAATTTAAAATTACAATTTGGAGCTTTTATATATTATAATAAGTTACTTATTATTTAAAAAAAAAAAAAAACGCACAGATTTCAGCTGAGTTATAGAGTGTAAAAAATTATTTCATTTTGATTTTCTTACTTGCTTGTTTATAAAGTACAAATTAACGTTGTCAAACTTATATTAAAAAAAAATAAAAATAAAAAAATCAAATAATTTTCTACCACATCCACAACAACTCAACACACCACTCGCCAACTCTCGAAACGCATCTGTGACCACTCATTTATGTGCTGTTTAGTATATCCCATAGAGTACATATTTTTGGTTGTTGCTTACTTTTAAGTGCATTAATTATCGATTGTTTTACTTGTTAAACTTTACTATAATTTCTATTATGWCTACTTACTAATAACTGCTAATTGTTTTCTTATATATTTTAWATATTTTTTGTTGTTGTGTGTTGACACTTATTTTACTTTTACTTTGAGTTTCAGCATACTATTTAGTTGTAACTAATTGAACTAAGCCTATTTCTTTTTGGCCGCTTTTTTCTCTGCTTTGCGTATAGCTTTCTCGCGTTCGCGTCGCTCGCGTTCCTGATCCTTGCGCTCTTTTTCGATGCTCGCTTTCAGATCCTTGAGACGACGCTTCAGTCGATGTTTGTCGTCACCGCTAACGCCGAGCGTTTTGAAATCTTTCGAGTCTAGCGACAGCAGTGCGCCGCCCTCAACGTTGTGYTCCTTGAAAACGGGTATGTAACGTTCCAATTCGATGCCCATCAGCCAGTGGCCAACCTGTTGCAGATAAAATTTATTATATTTGTTGAAGAAATATTAAAAAAAAAAAAAAGCACTGGTGAAGGGTATTACAGCTGCATTTTTTGTATCATAAAAGTGTATAAAGAGATCTTTAGCTTGATTTTTATTATTTAGTTTGTATGGCAGCTATATGTTGTTGTTGTCCGATTTGACCGATTTCTTTGGAAATTGTGTCTTAGATTTGAGCAATAATTCATGCCAAATTTCGTGAAGATATCTCGTCAAATAAAAAAATTTGTCATATAAGAACATGATTTTGAGCGGTCAGTTTGTATGGCAGCTATGTGCTATAGTGATGCCATCAGGATAATTTCTTTGGAGGAATTCCCGTTACTTTCGACAATAATCCATGCCAAATTTRGGGTAGATATTTCGTTAAATAAGAAAGTTTGTCATACAAGAGCTTGATTTTGTTTCTTCACTTTCTATGACAGCTATATAGTATAGTGGACCGATCTGAGCAATCTCAATGTAGATGGCAGCATTGGTCTGGACTATACTACATGCCAAATTTCGTAAACATATCTCGTCAAAAAAAAGTTTGCTATACAAGAACATAATTTTGAATGTTTAGTTTGTATGACAGCTATATGCTATAGTGGTTCGATATCGGTGATACCAACAAATGAGTAGCTGCCTAGGGAGACTAGCACTTGTGCAAAACTTCAGAGCGATAACTGAAACACTAAGAGACCAGTTCGAGTATAAACAGACATACCAATTGCCAGACATAGCTAAATGGACGCAGCTCGTCATGTTCATTATTTTTATATTTGAGTGTATTTAGCTAATTTAATATACCCTCCCTATTCAGCGTATATAATTATATTCATTTCATACTCACCTGCTCCTTGGTCCATTCATGCACGGGTCCGCCTTTGTAATTATAGCAAGCGGCTGCCTTGCGATCCGAAAAGCTACTGCTCGAACCGGACAAATCAATGGCACGGCTGGGCGAGTAGCCGGGTGAGGAGCAGCCCGATGACATGCTAGTKGGTGAGGGTGGTCCGGTCGCCTGCTGTTGTTGCTGCTGCTGTTGCCATGGCACTGTGCCAGGCGGAGAGAGGGATTGAGGTATAACTTGTTTAACTGTGCACATATTCATTTATATATTTTTTGATTTTTATTTTATTTTTTTGTTGTAAAATGTAACCACCACAAATGTTAAAGGTTATGTAAAATATAATTATATTTTATATTAARTGTTAGGCGTAAGAGGGTTAAAGTTTTATTGTAGTATTATTATTAAATGTTGTTTGTTTTACCACAACGTAGAATGCGGCAGCATAGCATGATTTAAACAAATTGTTATTAAAATTTTGTCATTGTCATTATTTATTACCATATTCAGGAAAATCAAATACAAGAGCAAACGTGAAGAAAAAGAAAGTACAAAAAGTTACTCGGGTTAGTATTATTATGGGCGCGCCAATGGTACATACATACATATACATATATATGTGTTTGATACAGTTGCATAAAGTCAATAAGAAACAGTTACGGGATAGTACAAGTATAATTATACAACGAAATGTACTGTAATGCCTGTCTCTTATACACATCTAGATGTGTATAAGAGACAGTACATATATATGTGTTTGATACAGTTGCATAAAGTCAATAAGAAACAGTTACGGGATAGTACAAGTATAATTATACAACGAAATGTACTGTAATGCTTAGTTTGGGTGCAAGAAATGTGGATGCAAACGACAGATAGCATATAGTAAATAATTATATTATATATACGACTATATAGGCATATAGTATACGAAATAAAGTTTGAGTTTGTATGTGAAAAAGCAATCAATATACGGTTATAAATTAGAGTTTAGGGTTATGCATTGGTGGAGTGTTTGGCTTGGTTGGTAGAAGTGAGCGCAAGTAATTTTTACTAATTTTATTTTTTTTAGAGGAAAATATCAAGAAAATTAT
Organism: Bactrocera latifrons; assembly: GCF_001853355.1. Lineage (NCBI taxonomy): Eukaryota > Metazoa > Arthropoda > Insecta > Diptera > Tephritidae > Bactrocera > Bactrocera latifrons. The sequence goes on along the minus strand of NW_017535664.1, from coordinate 541,130 downwards.
TGTGCAATCGTATGTTATAAATGCAATTTAGTATTGTATTGTTTGTTGCTTACCTTTGGGCTGCGCCTCATTCACCGCTTGTCGTATTTCATTGATTAGTGTCTTACAGTTTATGGCCGCTGTGCTTTGGCTTTTGTTGATTTCGGTGTAATCATCGCTGGAATGACGCGAGGAGCCATCACCAAGTCGTCTAGAAATGGAGAATATATTATAAGTTTAGAATATTTTAAAATTATGAATTTTTTTACGAATAAAATATGTTTGAGATAGTGTTTTTGTATGGATATATGATTTGAGGTTAAGATATATAACGAAGCTACTATAATTAGTAGAATAAATTGAAAATGAAGAAAAAACGTGAACTCCAGCTGCACGGTTGCTATAATATACTTTACACGAGTAAGGCAAGGGTACAAAAATATTTATTTTGATTTTAATCGAACAGTGTGTATGGCAGCTATATGCTATAGTAGCCCGATCTGAACAAAATGTACAGAGATTGTAGAATTGTCTTGGACAAWAATCTGTGCAAAATTTCGTGASGATAAATTTTCAAATGAAAAAGTTTTCCATACAAGGACTTGAGTTTAAACGATCAGTTTGTATGACAGCTATATGCTATAGCAGGCCAATCTAAACAATTTATTCAGCTATTATAGCGCTCCTTTGGGCAATCATGCACGCTAAATTTCGTGAAAATGTCTTGTCAAATAAAAAAGTTTTCCATACAAGATCTTGACATTAATCGATCRGTTTGTATGGCAGCTACATGATGTACTAGTCCGATCTAAACAATTTCTTTGGGGATTGTACCGTTGTCTTKGATAATAATCTATGCCAAGTTTCGTGAAGATATCTCATAAACTTAAAAAGTATTCCATACAAGGAATGGATTTTGGCCGATCAAATCAAAATTTGTATAGGTTATGTCGGACTTTTTTTTTAAGGTTTCACGGATTTCTTATAGTATTATGGTTAACAATCATGGATATGGATGTCGTAATATGAAAGTAATACAAATAAATTAATTTTAGTCATACACTTACCTCTCACGCTCGGAGAGCGCCTGATTAAGTTGCTCCGTAAATGATGATGGTGGCATTTTGCCACTTATAATGGCACCAGTCGGTCCGACACGTCGACGACTCGGATACATCCAATTCTCCGATGATTGCTCATTCTCGGAGAGTTTATCGTTTGAGCCTAAAATGGAATCGTATGAACTATTGAGATCACGACTGCTAGTACCGAACGTTGTCATATTGCTGCGATGGAAATCGCCAACACCGCCAACAATGCCGCCAACACCGACACCGACACCGACACCGACACCGACACCAGCGCTGACGTCGGGCGGCGAACCAATAGCATTCTTAAATATATTCGGTATGGTCGAATGACCAAGACCGGCAGCTGCTGCCGCTGCCGCTACGGCGCTCTTATTATGATCCTTATGCACTTGAGCATACAGCTGATTGATTTGCTGTTCGCGCGCAGTCGCCACACCGCTACCCGCTGTGGCGGTCGAATTCAACAGTATGGCAGTTGTGGTGCCCGCGCTCACATTGCCGTGATGACCGTTGGTGGCATGTTGCTGTTGCTGTAAATAACTGCGGTGAATAACGCTACTGCCATTGCTGCCGTTCGAGAGCCCGTTGCTGTCGGAGGCGGCGCTGGCGTGCACATGCGCCACCGTGGTGGCGGTGCCATCRTCCTCACTATCTTCGAGCGCACAGTCAGAGCTGCTGTTGCTGAGCGTGCGCTTGCCGAAAGTGATGCTCTTGATGCCGTTATTATTGCTGCTGTTGCTGTTGCTGTGGCTGGGGGCGTTAGTAGTGCTGTTAGCAGTTGTGGGGGCGCTGTAAATTTGACTATTGTTGCTGTTGCTGCTACTGCTGTTGCTGTTGTTGGTGGTGGCGACGGCAGTGGCGTTTGTGGTTGCGCTAACGCTGGCGTTGTTAGTAGTTGCAGTGTTTGTTGTATTGCAGTTGTTGTTGCTGTTGTTTGCTGTTGAAGGCAGCTGGCGATTAGCTAAACCACCACGTGATGCTTTTTGTTTTTCAATTTTTCATTTGTTCGTATGTATGTTTATTAGTGTGTTTATAATTGGTTTGAAAAGCAACAAGCGGCGGCGGCGAAAGCGATTTTATTGCAATTTTTTTTTTTGTTTTTGTTTTTTTTTTTTTGTAATTGTTGAGCGGCAGTCAAGCAGCAGCGAAATGTGGGCGGCAAGTAGTGTAATTTTTTTTTGTTTGGTTTTTGGACAAAAGCACATCAACAACACAAACAACAATATATGTATATGCAAATGGCAGCAAACAGGACACAGGCACAATTTATTGAAAGAGATAGAAAGAAATGTATAAAAATAACGAATGTAGAATTATGTTGAACGAAAAGCTAAGAATTACACTGGAAGTGTTTAATATGCGTATGAATAATGGCAAATGTAAGTATGTAGGAGCCCCTCAGTACTTATGGATAGATAAATGATGATGAG
>NW_017535664.1:520900-538045 GCF_001853355.1 Bactrocera latifrons | reverse complement strand
AAAAATATTGACTTATGATTTTTATGCATTTTATGTATGTATGTAAATTGTTAACAATACAACTGTATTATCCTTTTAAAATAAATTTTTTGCAACTAAAATAATCCTTATTTTTGAAATTTTGCTTTAAAAATATATATGTTTCGAATATAAAAATAAATTAGAAAAATCCGTCATATTTGAAAATTTTAATTCATATAAATTTCATTTACTAAACAGTTTTCTCAGTTTTGCAATTTTTAGAATTAAAAAATCTATTTATTTGAAATATTAAATTTATGTAAATCTATTTTTGTAAAAATTTAGTCTAACTCAAGGCAGTTTTATTCAAAAATTTGAGTTTTTAGATTTTTTTTTTTAAAAAGTTATTTCTGAGTTATAAACTTTTCTAATTAAAAAAAAATTCTTTCTCATTCTCAGTTTTGTACTTTTTAGCATCAAAAATCTATTTATTTGAAATATTCAATTAATGTAAATTTATTTTTATAAAAATTTGGTCCCGAGTTAAGCAGTTTTATTCAAAATTTTTAAATTTTAGAGTTATGAATTTTTTCCAATTTTATTTGAAAAATTTAATTATTTTTTAATGTTAATTTTGAGTTATCCTTTTTTGCAACTTAAATTATTTAAGTTCTTTTTTTTATTAGTTATACAGTTTTTGCGAAAAAAAGTCATTTGATAATTTTAAGTTAGTTTTCTAAAAATTTAGTCTTGAGTTAAGCTTTTTTTCTACAAATGAAAAAAATTCTTAAATTTGATAAATTACATTTATTTTCCAAAAATTATTATTTTTGTTTTTTTGATAATTTGAATTAATTTACGTTTCTTTTGCTAAAAAGTTATTTCTGAGCTATGACTTCTTTTGCAATTAAAGTAATCCTTAGATTTGAAAATATTAATTAATTTTTTTTTCTAAAAAACTATTACTCCATTTTTTGTATTAAAAAAATTATAGATAATTTTAATTTATTTCATTTTTTCTAAAAATTTAATCTTGAGTAAAATTTTTTTTACAAATAAAAAAAAGAATAAATTTGGTAATAAATATATAGGTTTCTAAAAAAGTTATTTTTGAGTTATCCATTTTTTTTTCAATTAAGGCAAAAATCTTCTATTTGTAATTTGAGTTTATTAAAATCTTTTTCTAAAAATTTTCTCAAAAAAACATTCTTTGAATTTAGTACATTTTTTTTTTATAAAGTTATACATATATTTTTTGAAATAAAAACTAAAATTAATTGAGATCATAAATTTATACCTGATTCAAGTACTTTTTTGCAATTAGTGTGAGTTGTGATTTATGACTGATGATTTATGATAAATATTACAATGAAAGGTGATATGAGTATTTTATTATATGATTTATTTTAAATAATGRTTTCTATAGTCATTAGAAAAAGCAATAAGCAGTTATAAGGAACGGGTGAATTATTAAGCTTATAGATACTGAAAATTACTAAAATGTGCGCAATATTTAAAAAAAATTTCGTAAATTCACTTTCATAACTTTTCATATTAAATATTCTATAGTATCCCACTAGTATCTTCGAGTAGCAAATTTTCAGAATTCCTTTAACTAGTTCTTAATTAAGCCTTAGTCTACTTCACCATTCGCTTAAAAAATAAAAGATATATTATAAAAATAAAAGAATGTGAAGGCCTGTTAGGCGCAGAATTCGCGAATTGCCACTAAATATTATTTAGGCAACAATTCACTCAGATTCCGAAGAATTTGAGCGGTAAMATTCCAAACATGCCTTTAGATTTCCTGTACTTGTAGAAAAAACAAAAATCAAAATGTATGCTTCAACCTCATTGAAATGTTGTATTGTTAGACATTTTAGACTATAAATTTCCTCTAATTAAAAAAAAAATAATAGTTATTAAAATAAAAAAATAATAATTCATAATTATAACCTCAAAGTGTAATGTCATATTTATTTCATGATATTTCAATTCAATATAAGAAGTTTTTAACAATAAWYYTTYMAWWAAWTTTTKTTTTTTTTTGTTTTTGAAAATAGATAAGAAATACTTCCGATACCAAAMTCTCGGTCTACGCAAAATAGATTAGAAAAATCCCTCATATTTGAAAATTTTAAATTATTTAAAAAATTAAAAACTTTTATTTGAAAATTTTAATTCATATAAATTTCATTTACTAAACATCATTTACTCGGTCTACGCAAGGAATATAATTTAAGATTTTCCGCTACGATCCCTTTTGAATGCAGTGCATATTTATAAATTTTATTATAAATATTGTGCTATTAAAATCCTTTTGCTAAATTTGATTGACTAATTCAATTTTTAATATTCAGTGCAATTATTAGTAAAGAATTTAAACAATAACCKCCACCAACAACTGTCTGAACTACGAGTAATTCGAAATACAAAAGAACGAGCCAAAGCATTGCCAACTCACACAACAATTTTAGACAAGTAAGAGAGTTCAACAATTTCTTAAATAAAATGTATGTATGTATATTTATACATATTAAATACTGTCAACATAAATTCATCACTTCATACATACTGTCACCACTYTCTACTTTTCCACTTACCTAAATCGATTTTCGTCTTTGTAACGGTATTATCCAGAAGTTCATGCTGCGGCACGGCGGCATCCAATTCATCTTTAATTGGCACTTTACGYTCCACAGTCGCCGTTTTGACACCCTCGCCATCGGGCGATAGATCGGAAATCTCCGTATCGGACAATTCTGTCTCGAGTTTCTGGAACAACGGTTTTGGYGGCGTTTTACGCATCATTTGTGGCGTCAGCTTGAGCGTAGCGCTATCGTAGGGCAAACCAACGGGAAAGCCGGCCTTACGTTGTGTCTCCTGCAATTCGTGTTCCAAATTGATGACACGATCTTTCAGTTTCTTGACAAGTGCATTATATTCGGTGTCCTTCTCTTGYAGCAGTTGCTGGTAGAATTCTTCGCGATGACACATGTCCACTTCACGTTGTTGGTACTCACGTACCAAACGTTTGGCTTTGTTGTATTTCTTATCGAGCGCCATATATTGCGCCTGTGATTGTTGTAACATATTCTGTAGATTTGAAGCCTCTTTTTTGATATTGGTGAGCTCGCGTTCGCTTTGACGCAGACGTTCGCTGAGTAGCTCATTTTCATTGCCGGTGGTTTCCAGTTTGACGAGCTGATGTGTAAGGAGAAATGAACGATTAGTATTAGAAGAAGTGTGTGGCATGTGTGAAAATGAAAGCGCATGCGTACACAAAAATAATTATGGCAAAGTAAAGCTGAGTATGGTTAGTAATGGTAAGCAAAGCAAATTGAGAYTAATAAAGTAAAATAGCAAAATATAAAGGCGACACCTACCTTACGCTTAAGCGTATCAATAATGTCGTCTTTCAACAGGCAACTCAATTCGCTCTAAAAAAACATGAATGAAAAGTAACAACATTCAAAAATAAAATTTATACAAAACAAACAAAGAAAATAAGTTAACTTCGGCTGCACCGAAGTTATAATACCCTTTACAGGTGCATTTTTTATAGCGTAAAAGTATATGTATATAAAGATATTTAGCTTGATTTCGATAGAATGGCTTGTAAGACAGCTATAAGCGATAAGGCTCCGATCAGAATGGTTTTCTCGGAAACAGTAACGTTGCCTTGCAGGATAATACTTCGAGATATCTTGTCAARTAAAAATGTTTTTCATACCAAGACTAAATATTTATTGGTCAGTTTATATGGCAGCTATACGCTACAGTGGCCCGATATGTACTATTTGTTCGGAGATGATACTGATATCTTCAACGACAATCCGTGCCAAATTTCGTCAAGMTATCTCGTAAAATTAAAAAGTTTTCCATACAAGGATTTGATATTGATTAGGCAGTTTGTATGGCAGCTATACGCTATAGTGGACACGTTCTGAAATTTTTTTCCGTAGATTGTAGCACTGCTGTTGGCAATAATGCATGCGAATTTTTGTAAAAATATCACGTCAAATAAAAAAGTTGTCCATACAAGGACTTTATTTTGACCGATCAGTTTGTATGACAGCTATATGTTATAGTGAACCGATCCGAAAGATTTATTCAGAGATTACAACGATGCCTTGGCTAACAATTTATGTAAAATTTTGTGAAGCTACTTTGTCGAATAAAAAAGATTTTCACCCAACAAGAATTGTGGATAGAAAAGGGCGTGTGCAAAATTTCAGATCGATAGCTTAAAAATTGTTGGTATATAGACAGATTGACAGACAGGCTCAGCTCATCATGCTGAACATTAATATATATAATTTCGTGGCAAACTGCTCAGGTCTAAGAAACGAGGAAGTGTTAAGAATTATTATGTACAAAATTACTTGGTAAATTATTACGTTAAACTTGCACAAAAAGAAAGAAGAAAAAACACACAAATAAATGCAAAAGTGAAATTCGGGCAAAAACGAAAGGTCACATGAATTCGCTAAACGTTATTTATAGTTATTCGTTTGAACCAATTACCGCTTTATGCTGCATTTTCGTAACGTTTTGTAACGTTTTTAGCGTTTATTTTAGTTTTTTCGTACATATTCGTATTGTTTTCGTAATATTTTTCGTGAATCCACGTCATAAGTAAATCACATAAAGAAACATATAAAAGGTTTAAACAGATTAAAACTCTTCGAACACTCCAAACGGTTTATTAAATTACAAAAATTTTATTTACGACCACATTTTACATACCTCCTGTAGCAGCCTCTTCAGAGACTCTACCTCCTGTGAGTGTGTAGCCTCGACCTCCATTGGATGTTCGACTTGTACGGGACTCGATGGTCCCTCGCAAACACTAGAGTTGGCCGAAACGGGTTGTGTGGAGTCCTCCGAGTAGTCGAGCGTGCGACGCAAGTACTCCTCTTGTTGTCTAAAAATCATGAAACACAAATTATATGGAATTTACTGTTAAGAACAACTCTTTCAAAGCCACAGACTTACCTTTTCAGTCTCTCCTCCTTCTCGCGATCCGCTTGCAGACTCAGGCGTATAAGTTGCGCCACCTCTGAATTTTCCGGATCGCGTTCACGTCCAATTTGAAATTTCACCAAACCGGAAGTGTTGCGTAACACCGATGCAGCATACGCTTGCGTAACGCCCACTAAACTTTTGCCATCGACTTCGATGATTTGATCGTTGACCTGAGCAAATTTAAAAGTTTTAACTAAAGCAAGTACAAATGCGCTCCCAAACACCCACCCACCAAAAGTAACTACATATATATATTTATATAACTATATGTATGTAGATGTATATAACATGATGGGTCGATGACGGGAGCTGACCATAATGTACACACCGTCGGTGTCAAAACTTGAAAATTTCAACTCACCTGTATGCGTCCGTCGCGTGCTGCCGCGCCGTTATCAGTTATCGTCTTTACGAATATGCCCAATTTTTCGAGACCAGCATCGGCGCCAACGCCCATACCAATAATGCTCAAACCTAAACCTTCGGGTCCTTTCATCAATTCGACGGGGAAGACGTGCATCTTCTCGACACGCTTCTCCAGCTCATATTCGGCTGAAGCGGCAACGGGATCGACATCTTCATTACGGCGATCATAATCAGTTACGGAGAATGTTGAAAATACTTGTATGGGYCCCGAACTGAAGCGTACTTTGGTATTCTTTTTCACTGGTATTGGCGGGTAGGAGAGTTCATCGTCATCAAAGTCCAGCAGTCCTAAAAAAAGAGACACGCAGTCGAAAATAATATTATTTGGAGACCTTGGATATAAGTTCCGAACATTCATAGAATGAAGTTGGCAGAAACGACCCTGACATCTTGAAATATTTTCACCTTAGTTTAGTGCAGACTAACAATCAAAGGGAGAGTCAGTAGAGCTTAGTTTGTACTGGAATACTGAAGAGTTTACAGTCTTTTACCGGATATTATACCCAACCCGTTTCGGTTATGTTCAGCCTACTGACTTTGGATTAATTAAAAATGGAAATAGTTTTAAGGAGTGCTGTGTTGAGCCGTGTTGAGAGCTCTGGTGCCGGTTTCGTGGACACAAATGCCAGAGGCAAGGTTAATAAAAACCATAAACAATTTTAGGTAATGCTGCTGAGTTGAGAACTCGGTTCCGATTTCGTGAACCCAACTGAAGTAGGAACCACTCATTAATACTTGAAATGGTGTTATGGAATGCTGTTACGGTTCCTTGGACCCAACTGTCATAGGAACATTTAATTAAAACGGGATATAGATTTAGAGAACATTTAATGGTTGAGTGGACCCGACTTTCCGACGATCTGGTAATAGTTTAAGGAATATTGGTGACTTCAGATCTATTATTAACATAAAAAATCGTAGATCCGATCAACTTAGGAACGACAGCAGAATATTTATGTGAAATGAGACATTCAGTGAATTTTAATGGACGATCGTGGAGTTCATCGAGTAAAGGCTAACCAAACGCTAAGAGCAGATCATTAACAAAAAATTAAGTTGAAGAAAACTCACCAGGAACTTCCATCCAAAAGTTGCCATCTTCAAAGTAATGCACACCCGACTCCACATAGACTTCCTTACTCTTCACTGGCGGATATTCGGGTATGTAGAATTGTGAGTCGTCAAGTTCCGCACCAAGACTGGTTGTTGTCGTATTTGTATTAATTGAATGTAGTTCACCCTCGGCTAATGAATAAGTCGAATTATGTTTGCTTGAGATTATGCTATCGTCGATGGTTGTCGTCTGATTGAGAGTGCCATCCGATTGCGTTGACTCAACGGACACAATAGATTCTTGCAACGATTCGCCCGTTTGACCATGTGGTGTTAGACTGCTTTGATCTTGGATAAATGTTTGATTCAACAGTGATTGCTGTGACTGCAGCTCTTGTTTGCTGGGCGATGCTTGCGTGTCTTGTTGTTGTTGTATGAAAAGTGTCGAATCATTGTCGGCATCGTAGCTGGTCTCGACTTTCGAAGCTGTTACCAACTCGGAATGTTTACTTTCAACGCGACTTTCAACACCACCAACACTGCCACTTTGACTGTCCTCCGAACGTCTTCGTTCGCTGGCAGCTGTGCAGCGGGAAATTAGCAAATTCTCAAGACTGCGATTAGGCGCTTCAAGTACGTCACGTAGCCATTCGGGCTCATCGTCGTCATGTGTATTGTTATTACTATTGTTGTTGGAGTTGCTGTTGTTGTTAGCCTTGCTTGTTACAGCATTGAAGCTGTCCGCTTTTGTGAAGGTCGCATTCAAAATATGTGCAGGTGCGGCGCCAATGCCAACTATGTCGACATCCCCGTCGTCGTCGTCGTCGTCATCATCGTCCTCCGCATCATCAACATCATCGCCCTCGTTGTGGACGTGCCGCTCCGCAGCCGGCTGCCGCTCGACAGCAAAGGCAAGACCACCTTCGCCGTTAGCTGTTGCTAACGTGACAGTTATTGGATTACTTCCACCACTTGCCGGAGCACGTAGGTCACTAGCTGCTGTAGCAGTGTCAACTTTGGCGACGTCTGTTACTGTGATAACCTTTCGTTCATGTTGTTGTTCGGCTGTTGGCGGTGGTTCTGGTTGTGTTTCTTCGATTAGACTCTTAATGCTCGTCGGTGAAGTGGCTGTGGCAACAACAGCTGCGACGGCCACACCCACAGTGGGCGCAGCGGAGAGTATCTGTTCGACTTCTTTGGCTTGTTCGTCCGAGAGCAACGACTGTTGTCTGTTGTCGATAATTGTTGTTGGTTGGTTGGTTGGTTTATGAGTGTGTGTGTGTATGCGTTTAGGTGCGTGCAGGCGGAAGGCATTCAGGCAAATGCAATCAAATTCCAAATGCGCCGATTAGTGGCAGCGAGAAAAATTGTCGAAGCGCCGGAAGAGAAAAAAGAAAGAGGGAAATACAATTATATTGGTAATTCTTGGCACAAATAAAACCTAAACCAATGGTGTTGGGGCAAAGGGTTACATAGTTTTATTATTTTAGTGTTATCATAAGTTACCGTAGCTTTCATTTCAAATGCGTTATGTTATGTACATAAGTTTATATGTATGTATGTGTATACACCAAGCTTTTAGTTCCCTTAAAGAATTTAAAGAATTTTAATTATAACTTATAACCAGTATACTTGAGTGAGAGTAGGGTTAAAATTATGGCAGGCTCAATATGGTGTCTATAGTCGTCTAAGCTTTCCGATAATTAATTATAATAAATACTTAGAAGAAGAAATATTATAACAGAAATTAAAGTTGTAAGATTGAGAGTTTTATAGATTGTAAATGAAGGAATTTTCTTTTGATTACACATAAAGGTACTGAAAGGTTCCATGAAGAACCGACGTTTTCCAGCTAAATTTTGTTCAGAGATGTTTCTGGCTCCATGGGTATGTAAAGCAGCAAAATTGTCGCATTTGGGACAAAGAGCAATCTGATGAGATTCAAGAGCTGTCATTTTATCCAGAAAAAAGAACGGTTTGTAATCATCGGTCAATATTTCTTTAAAAATGATGTCGATGAGAACCATCTACGGCGACCATTATCGCGCCATAATAATCGACTATTTAACATCTGAAATTGAAGCTCGTGATGTGGGTGAAATTTGGTTTTAACAAAGCGGCGCCACCTCCCACACATCAATTTATGGATTTATTGAGAGATCACTTTGGTGAGCAGATAATTTCACGTTTTGGGACGGCACAAAAATCGTGAGATATCACACCGTTTTTTCTGTGGGATATGCAAASTCTAAAGACTATGCGGACAATCACGCTTCGATTCAGGCCTTGGAGTCAAACGTCATGCGTGTTATTCGCCAGTTACCAGTCGAAATGTCGAGCATTCGAGTCATCGAAAAATGGACTCAACGGTTAGCCCATCCTAGACGAGGCCGCGGCCAAGATTGGAAAAAAAAAAAAAACTTCAAATAATAAATGCCAAAGAATGTTCTTTCGAATGATAATAAACATTCCCCTAAAAAAATGGAATTTTCTGTATTAAAAAAAAAAAAAAAAGAAGGCGGGGGGGACCTCGAAATGGATCACACCATGGATGGAAAATTTTATGGTTACCCTAAACCAAGTACTTAAGAGAAATCTGAGTGCGTAAATTCGAAAAACATTTCTTTTTGTTTATACCCATTTTAATAGTCTACATGTGTCTATATCTTTAAAAGTAAGCTGGAAAAATTTTAATTGAATATTTCAAATACATACTTTTGAGTTACAATGACTTTCCAGTTTCATGATTATATGAAAAATGTATTTTTGGTGGGCCAAAAACAGTATTTTTTGTTAAGAATTAAAAAAAAAATTTGAAAATTTGCTGTTTTTAATTGTAAGCCATTGTTTGGTATGGTAATACTTAACATATTTACAATATTTAATACATATGCATAMAATTTTTAGTTTCCTCTAACTGTTAGCTAACCAATATATAACCATTTTATAACCAAAACTCACACTTAGTTAAAGTTTTATTTGTGTGAGTATGAATGGTTTCTATTGTAGCGTTTTTCCTTCGCCTGTAAGCTTATGAGAAGTGATGTGACCAATTTTGCATATTTGGTGATAAGGTTGTATGTTATTGTAGATGTATAAAAAGCGGATACCCTCAACATTTTAAAACATGCCATCTTTTAGTTTTCTTTCAAAAAATKACAAAAAAATACTTTTGTTTAGGCGATAGCACAGGATGTGCCTCTTAATGTTTTAAAAAGGCACCGAATGATTTCGGTTATATATTAGTTTAAAGTTTGGATTAAATTTTGAGTTAAAGTTTAAGTTGAAATTTTAGTTTAAGATTGAGTTAAAGTTTGAGTTTAAGTTTGAGTTAAAGTTTCAGTTAAAGTTTCAGTTAAAGTTTTAGTTAAAGTTTTAGTTAAAGTTTTATTTAAATTTTAGTTAAAATTTTAGTTAAAGTTTCAGTTAAAGTTTCAGTTAAAGTTTTAGGTAAAGTTTCAGTTAAAGTTTTGGTTAAATTTTAGTTAAAGTTTGAGGTAAAATTCGAATTAAAGTTTGAGTTAAAGTTTTATTAATATTTTTTATTTTTATTTTAGTTAAATTTTAGTTTAAGTTTGAGTTAAAGTTCGAGTTAAGTTAAATTTTTGGTTACGTTTTTAGTTAAAATTTCAGTTAAAGTTTAAATAAAATTTTTGGTTAATGTTTGAGTTAAAGTTTCGGTTAAAGTTTCAGTTAAAGTTTGACTGAAAGTTTGAATTAAGTTTCAGTTAAAGTTTGAGTTAAAGTTTGAATGAAAGTTTGAATTAAAGTTTCAGCTAAAGTTTGAGTTAACGTTCGAGTTAAAGTTTTAGTTAAAGTTTCAGTTAAAGTTCGAGTTAAAGTTTCAGTTAAAGTTTGGGTTAAAGTTCGAGTTAAATTTTGAGTTAAAGTTTCAGTTAAGGTTTGAATTAAATTTTAGTTGACACATCGTAGATTTGATCATTTTATTTGTTTTTAAGAAACTAGAGAAATTTTAATTAAATCTACACCCCATACCACTCACGCGTAAATCTTTACATAAAATGTTCAAAAAACACATWCTAAAATATTTGTCAACTATTAATAACTTAGTAAAAATTACTTAATTTAATTACTTTAAATATATATACATATTTACAAATTAATTAATTTAAAAGCGACATGCAATAATACTTAAATCCACACAATCTCGTTACTTTATAAACACAGGCACCAAAAGTAAAAGCTTATTATACGTATTAGTACACCAAAGCAGCTACACAGCTGCACAATCTAAAACAATTAACTTAAATTAGATTATTGATAATAACATGCAAAACAATTAAGCACAAATATATAAATAAAACATAAACCAAAACATAACTTTTCACATAAAAAAACTGAAACAGCAACAAACCTGATTTTGCTTTCCAAAATTCTACGCACAGCAGACAAAGGAAGATTGCATTGTATTTATGGCCACAAGTTGCCGACACGCAGTCAAATTGTTGTGACGATAAGGCGCCAATGACAGCATTCACATGTCAAACGCACACACCCATATATATATGGCAGCAGCAGGCAAAGCAGAGCAGAAAGGATGCAGCGCAGTCGGCGACAGGACAATAGTCATGCACAAAACGAGACAATCATAAAAACGCGTGAAGATAAATGCAAATAAATGCATGCAACGGCATACGTTTGACATACATACATATGTATGTGTGTGTRATGGTGGTAGAGTATGCAATACATTTTACGGCACAAATGAAATTTTAAGCGATGCAAGCAAGTTGTACATATGTTTGTAATAGTAAAAGCAATAAAAATAACGAAATAAAARAAAAATGTAGAAAAATATAATAATTGTCGAGAGAACATGCAAAACAGGCACTACATTAATTAAAATGCTAAACTACACATAAATATATTTGAAAATGTCTTATTATGCTTTAATTGTACTTTTCAATGTTGCTACATGCTAGGCATAACATCTAAAACAGCTACTACACCTTAATACACTCGTGGCCACGCAAACCTTGCCACTCAAAATTTTCAAGTATTGTGCATATTTGACGACACTTTATAGCGGTAAAAATTTTTTTTTTTTAGAAATATGTTAATGACATGTTATTAATCAAAAATATTAAAAWTCAAAAACAAAATACATTCAGCTACAAATAAATCAATTGAAAGATCGAATTGAAAGCTTTACAAAGTGAGCTCGAAATTTAAGACGCTGACATGCGTTGAAAAAATTATGTATTTTATTTTTTTATTTAATTTCATTTACACTATATTTGAAATTAATACTTTATTATTATTAAATTTTTTTTTTTCTATTGAAACAAAAAGTTTAGTAGGTGTATCACTTTAAAAACAATAAAATCGGACGCCTTTGTATAAGCACAGAAAAGCTAATTTGTGTTTGTTTGTTTAAAAGTAATAAATTAAAAACTATAATTATAATTGGATAATATAATTTTGTTTACTTATGCTTACTTAAAACCAAAAACAAAAAAAATCAAAATTGAAAAAAATCCCCAACGAACGAAAAAGTCCGAAAAAAATTTAAGAAAGTATAGTGGTAAGGTTTGCGTGACCACGAGTGCACATAATAATTGACTAATGAAATCTACTACTATGACAAAAAAAACATATTTGTATATTATATATTTTTTTCTATTATTTCTATTACTTATAATAAATACTTTGAGTACTGCTACAGCGTTGCTTTCAATTACAATACACACTACTTGTAATCATTGCTGATTACAAAATTTCAACCGTTGTAAGGTCACTTGATTTCAAATAACTACCATAGTGGCTTAAATAAGTACAAAACTTGACTTGAAGCCAGCATTGGAGTCAGCTCTCAATACAGTTTTTCTATTATTTAAGCTATAACAACGTTCTTAAGTACTGCCATCCTTCAATTACTACCCAAGCCACTTAGATTCGTTACACATTACAACATTTTAATCATTGCTAAATCTAAGCAAATGATTACTTTCTTGACTTGAAACTAGCATTGTTGTTGAATCTCTCTTTCAGTATTGAATAGAAAAATAAGTATTTTTTATTTGAGTACTGTAAGTGCTGTTAGAGCATTACTGTATGTTCCAATTTGAATGYCCACTACTTGGCATCATTCCATATTCAATAGTTGCTCTAAATCACTTGACTTTAAATGYTTACTTTAAAGGCGTAAATCTATTAATTTTTTGAAGTTGAGTCTTCTTTATGACCCTATGACCCCTTTTTTCCTTATCTTGATGTTTTTTCGCTTCGTCACAAAAATCATTTTGGCAAAAACAAAAAAAAAACTGACACATACGAACGCCAAACCCTTTGAGGGTGACCTAGTACCATCACCCTGACTTGGAATTTCTCACCCCCCAGACAATAATCCCGAAAAAGTTCCACAGTGTAATTAGTAAGTACTTTTATTCTAAGTTTATCTAGCCAGTCATTGAAACGTTTMAAAGCAGTCGTTTACATGCAAAAACAAGGAATTTWGGCGCCGAATTGRAGCCAAAAGACRTTGAAAGACGATTTTGCATGTGAAAAGTACTGCTCSAATGCTCCAAAATAAAGTTGTTTCTGCATCGTATTCTGACTGTTGAAGAAAAAAGGATTCATTACGACAAYCAAAACCAAAAAAGCACATGAGAAACACGGCTATCAAGGGCAGCCTTGAACACAAAAAATCATATGTGAAACCTGTCGAATCCACAAAATCAACGAGAAAGCCGAATATCCATGGCATCAAAGTAACTTCTCTATTATGTGAAATCGGAAGGGCTTGTTGTTATATGAGCTTCTAAAACCGGTTGAAAAAATTAAGCGATTGCCGAAAAATCCCCGATTTTTTGTGACTAGATACGAGGAAATAATGTTCCATCACGACAAAGCGCGACCTCCTATMACAGAAACGTTTAAAATTTATTTCGAAAATAGTGGCTGGAAAGTTTTGCAATACCCGCCTTACAGCCCATGTTGGCCGCTTTTAAACACCGTTTGCTCCGAAGACGGTCTCACTGGAACACGGTTCAAAAATTGGCTTAAATTATGCTTGGCGGCCAAGCCAGTGCAATTCTTACTCTTTTGGGATGTAATCCACCAATTGTCAGAAAGTTGCGAAAATGGTTGTTTCAGTTGGAAAGTCATCATTTAAGTTTTACTGACCTTAAAGATCTAGTCTACTTTAAATATAYAAATTTATCACTCGAAAATATTTCCGCCCTTCAAGCAGATATTGCTGAATACCGCAATTTGTCGATTCCAAGACGTTCTCAAGCACTGGGAGTGTCTCAAGCCTCAAAATGGTGGATTTCGGGTTGCAKCTGTATAAAATTGTTCTGACACAAGAACTAAAGGCATTGGACCAGTGTAAATGTTGTGAATTCGCTGATTTTGCCTTGRAACAACTTGTAAGCGATAACGATTTTTTWAAGAAAATTTTCTTAGATGAGGCTCTTTTTCATCGGAATGGTGCTGCGGTAAATGAAGAAAACTATCGATTCTGGTGCGAACGAAAATTCACAAATTATTCATAAATCACCATTACATTCACATAAATTGGCAGTTTGGTGTGGTTTTTGSTTTGTTGGAATCACCGATTCGTACTTCTTTCGMAATCAAGCTGATTACTGCCCGTGAAGAGCGGTATAAATCGATGATAATCAACTTTTTATGGTCGCAATTGGAAGAAGTTGATCTTAGTTCTAAAAAGACGAGGCTACTTGCCACATAGTACGTACAAGAACCGAATTATACCGATAAAGATTTAGGGATTGAATTATTTCATGTAATTGTGACACTGAATAGCCGCCAAGAAGTTGCGATTTAACACCATTGGACTACTTTTTAAGGGGTACTCGCTTCAGCTTTAGAGGTTAGTATTGAATGTGCCAGTTATGACATACGAATTSATTTAGTGGAAAAAGTATACGAAAATTGGGTTCAACGAATTCGCTCCTGCAAAAGAAGTCGTGGAGTTGCCTCTTATTTAAAATTAATTAACTGATTATTTCAAAAATAATAAAACAATACCACATAATGGCAATGAAWTAATCAAATGAAAATATTTAAAATCAAATGATTGCAATAAACTTTTCCGAAAAAACAAAAAGGCTGACGTCAATTTAACTGCATTGTGATAATGTAAATAAGCAAATGAACATGAAATCAACTGTTGATGAAAACATCAAATTAAATAACATTTAATTATGTTGATTATGAAAACATTACAATGGCAAAACAGTCGAGTAAACAAAGAAATTTATTTTTCCCCCAACACAGTAGGCAATTGAATTTAAAGGCAAGCGCGAGAGAGAGCACAGGACAATGGTAATTGCATAAAAAAGCGCAAAAAACGCCGATAAATAGTGATGATAAAAATAAAAAAAAAAAGAAAGAGCAACATTGCACATTGATGCGCGCGGGCAATTACACACACAAACATACATGCGTGCGAGCTCGCACTGACAGTYATTACGGAGTGAGTTAACAAGGATAATAAGCAGTGTAGTGAAAACACTTTATAACGGTATTAATATTTATTACACCGAAGGGCGAAATGTCGGTCGGACACGCGTTGCCACAGCTCGCAGCTCACAGCTCACAGCTTTTAGCTTTAAAAGCGCGCMGAGCACGGCWAGTTAACTGCGGCCGCCATGAAGACCAATGCAAATGCGGTAAATATAAATGAAGTCCTTATGGCGTGGCTAACTATGCAAATTTCTGCGAATGTGTAAACAGGTATATGTGTGTGTGTGTGTGTGTTGGCAGGTGTAAAAATGAATTTTATTGCTTGTCCCATGTGGCAGTGGTCGGTGGACGGCGGGCGTGGCGGCTCAACAATAAATGCGCATTAATTGCCACACTTCAGTCAAGTGAAAGAAGGCGAGATATCACAAAACTACCGTTATGCGATTAAGCGAAGAAGTGGGCGCGCCACGCCCTTCACTGCCACTTTGATTTACACTTTTTTTTCGTGTTTTGCTTGTTGTATTACTCTTATGGRCAGCAGGCTGAGCCGTGAGCATAATAAATAGCCAACGGTTGAGGGCTGGTGGGCCGGTGGCCTGGCGGCCGGTCGGTCGACATGCCAACTGACGTAATTGGACAAGTTATGAGCGGCCAATGCATTTGGGCCACTGCACTGATTGGCATCAACATTGTCAGCCGTTTCGACAATATTTACACAGCACAAGCACACACTCACACAGAGACGAGTGTTTTTTGTATATGTGGCTTAATGGCACTACAGGGGCAGTTCAGCAAAGGCTTATATTGATGATATAGTGTTGGTATAGTCTGCGCTAAAAGTGTGGCACAAAGCCCAATGCATACATTTGTGTGAGTGTGAGTATGAGTGTGTGCTGAGTTTTCGGCGTGGATTTAATTTCAATTTACAACACGCTTTAACGTGTGCTTACATACCAACGAGCGCGCTTCTTTATATACAAATGTACATACATACATATATGCATTAGGGTGATTCAAAAAAAAATTTTTTTTTTTGTTTTTTGTACTCAGAGAAATAGGTTCCTAGACACCTCTAAGGAAGCCTCTACAAGAATGAGTTCTTAATTGTAACAGGAAGTTTCTCCTACATATAGTTTTATATTTTTCCTTATTATCTGATAGAATAATTTATGTCTCGCTTCCAACCACATCAAAAAATATTTTGTTCCTTAGATTCTGTAGGGAAATTGTATGCTCTACAAAAAAGGTCTTATACGATTTTTTCGTAAACCCAACCGTTTAAAAGATATTAACGGTTGAAATTTGATTTTTTTTGGGAAATTTTTTCATTTCTTATGAATTTTATAACTCAATGAAAAAAAATCATTATGAATGAAACTATTAGGTTTTTGGTGAGGTTTACTTAGAGGTGTCTAGGAACCTATTCTTCAGAGTACCATACGAAAGAAAAATTTTTTTTTTGATCCACCCTAAAATGCATTGATGTTTGACGACGAATATCTCGTAAACGCTTAACTTAGTCGTAAAATCAAATGAGACCATTTTAATAGACCAGTAAATTTTCTACAAAACTATCATCATAATTTTTTGATGTGGTTAGAAGCGAGATATAAATTTTTCTATCTGATAATAAGAAAAAAGTAGAAGACTGTAAGTAGAAGGACCTTCCCGTTACAATTAAGAACTCATTCTTGGAGAGGCTTCCTTAGAGGTGTCTATTTTTCTTTGAATCACCCTAATATATATATGTACATACATATACACATATATATCCATAGACATTTATATTTATAATAGTAGTATCATGTATAGCTTTGTAGCATTGTTTTTGCGCTACATCAGGTAATTGTACGCCTCGCGTTGTGCGCTAGTGACGCTAATAGAGCTCGCTGCCAGCTGAGAGTTAGCCATGGCCAAGCGCTAACCACAAGCCAGTGTGTGCGCCACCATTAAACCACTACTGACACTTTACTACGGTACATTGTAGTGTTAGAAACGATTTGTTGGTGTATGGTGAAAAAACAAWAACAACAACACTTTTTATACTGAAACATTATACGACTAATGGCRTGTCTATTTCGGTGAAATGAAGTAAGCTGTTGCACAGTGTTCAAAGCAGCATGAAATTAAAGTATAMAATTTGTTTCTCTGTTTTAAATGAGAATTAATTTTAGAAAAAATATCTTAAAAAAATATAACGACTATTTAAGAAAATTTTAATTTATA
>NW_017535664.1:507580-520504 GCF_001853355.1 Bactrocera latifrons | reverse complement strand
TTTTAAAAAAATTTCCGGCAACACTTCAAAAAAATATTTCAGGAAATTATAAAAAAGAAGTATTTTAAAAAATCATAAAAAAAATTATTTTGAGAAATTATATAAATATTTCCAAAAATTTTCCGGGCAACCTAATTATTTATTGTAGTTGAGATTAAAATTCCATGATCGATATTTAAACGGTTCAAGTTATTCTTTTGTACTTGTTCAGAAAGCATGCGCTGAAAACTATGCTACAAATTTTCATACTTTTTTGTTGTTGCTAACTAACAGGTCACAATCTTTTCTGAATTTATTTGTATTCAAGGGAAAAAAATAATAATATTTTGGACATAATATTTTGAAAAATTCAAATTTGTTTAAAAATCACGTGCGCCTAAAAATATGCTAATAAAAATATGAGTAAAAATTTTTCAAAATAGTTTTATAAAAACTAAGAGTTCTCTTCGCCCCTCGCTAGAGCATTTAGACRAAAATCTAATTTAGAGTAAATTATTCTTGTTTAAAAAAGTGGTCAAAATTTTACTATTTGGAAACTAGTTAAAAAATAAGCAATGCAAATACGAACAAATCAATTTCAAAATTGTTTTGTAAAACCAAATGGTCTCCACCAATGGTGAATAGAGCATTTTGTTGAAAATTTTTTGTTAAATAGAGAAAATTATTTTTTATCCAAAAATATTAAGAATTAATAAATACTCGATTGACCCAAATATGACTACTTTCAAACTAGTTAAAAAATAAGTAACAAAAAAAATGTAAATATTTAATACACGTTTTATTATTGTTTTAAATATGATAATTTTTTAAAGCTTTTATTAATATTTTAAATATTTTATTTGCAATAAACAGCTTTTATTACAATCACAACTTTATTTTCGTTTTTAACGACTGCAAAGCAGCACACCGTCCAACCAAACAACATGAATTCGATCGCTCGACACAAAATATGGACATTAAATTTGCCAAACAAACGCCTAACCGACAACTAAAGTAGCCAATTACGGGCGCTACTAAATTTTTAATAATGACAAATAGGCGCAATGCAACTAACTGGCGTAGCAACTCACGACAAACACGACGGGAGACACCTAGAAAACAACAAAATCGCATGACTGGAGCCGCTTATTATTCACCGCACAATGGAGGGAGAGRGGGAGGAGGAGGACTACAAAATTTCATAATGGATTACGGGAGGAAAATATTTCACAAATTTAACAGGCGGCCACACAAAAAGTACACAAATTGCGCTAAGAATAGCATTAACACAAACACTAGTGATTTTAATACAAATACGAATAATATACAACACTTGGTAAGTAAAAGCAGGTCGTATGAGTAATCAAAGTGCATTACTCATACGCCGTGTACGACAGCGCACACATACATACAGCTATATTTTCGATTTGCACGCACAGCAGCGACACCTCAAAAACCGCGTTGCAGCATAAATTTAATTCAAAATTCCATTTGCGAACAAATTGAAATTCATATTTTCACTAAAAACCAACAACAATAACAACAGCAACACAAAAATTATTAAACATGGACGGGAATTTCCGCTCAAATCACGCTCAGACGCGTCGGACAGTACAAAACGTGTACGAGTAAAAGGCGCAAACGACACTACCATCAGYGTATTTTGTGATTAACATATGGCGCGGCGAATGTGGCAACACTGGCGAAGTGGAAACGGGAATATGTAGGTGACTGGCGCGAGCCATAATGGCGATGACGAAATTCTACGCAAATGTAAATGAGGAAAAACGCGCGCTGAAATGGGTAAATGGCGCGAATAAACGAGGAGAAACGCACACTTATGCAAAATTACATACACTTCCACGCTAGCGTTAGCGTAAAACAAGGTCAACTGTAATTATTTTGTCATACATTTTTAATTAATTTACACATATACGYATACACGCACAAACACAACAAGGCGAAACAAATATGCTTAAGCATGTCGTAGTGCGCATATGTAAGTATAGTATGTGTGTGTGTGTTRGCTTTGCAGGAATGCCAGCAACAATGGAGAGGTGAAAAAGTTCGAAAAAATAACAATAAAGAAACGGCAAAGACAAACACTACAACAATATAGATTTACACAAGTGTGAGTGTACACTTACAAGAGCACACATATGCACACATGTTTGTATGTGTGTAGTTAAGAAAGGAGTGAACAAGGAGAGAACAATACAAATGGTAAAAAAAACTAAAAAATAAGAATATGAGAAGTCACGAAAGCAAATGCAAACACACACACATATACTCATTTACATGTACATACATATATGTGAAATATGTAAATGAAGTGCCCAAAAAGGACAAAAGTACAACATATAAGAATATGCTGAATGGCAATGCAGGCAAAGCGAAGGCAAYACCACGTGTGTGCGAAGAGGCCTGCAAAGGCTTATAGTAAAGTAAACTAACAATGACGGTATTGTGTTAAAAATATAACACGCAGTAGTGCGAGCAGTCGCATGAGCCGAAGGTTGAAACAAAATATAAAACACGAAAAGGCTTTGCATAAATTCAAATGAGCAGTTATAGTCATGACCATTTCATTACTAATGCGAGTATTATTTGTGTAATATTTTTAGCTCCATCCGACTGCACTAAAGAACTTGAAGAAAAATAGTTGGTGGCTGCAAACATCTTCTTCCGGCATTTTCACTCATTTATTAAGCGCAARCTAAACTCAATTCAGACAAACTAGTGCACGATAATAATAATTTGTGTAATAGTCAACTGGTTCGAAAAGAACTAGTTTTGACCTAGTTGTCGAATTGATAAAAGCAGTTGTTTCGTTGGTATTTTTGTTTGCAAAAGTATTTTGGGTTTTCACATACTAGTTAGAAAGTAACTGGTTTTRGACTAGTTGCAAACCTGTTAATACTAGTTGTTGCGGTAATATTTTTAAATAAAGCGTGTGTAAAATATTATCGCATTTTTGGTTTTTTTTAAATATTTTAAGTGTTAATCGACTGGTTCGAAAGCAGCCAGTTTTGGTCTAGTTTTAAAACTAATAAACGGGATGGTAAAATTTTTGAATAAAGTGTGTGTAAAATATCAACACAATTATGGTTTCGCAAAAATATTTCGGTGTTATTAGATTGGWCTGAAAGTAACTAGTTTCGGTCTAGTTGTAAAACTGATAAAAGTGCTGGCTACGGTAAAATTTTTGGTTTGTTACGGTATTTCAAGCGTTCACAGATTGGTCTGAAATTAACTTGTTTTCGACTAATTGTAAAATTAAAAATAACAGTTTGAGTGGTACTTTAATTTATTAATTTATTTAAATGCATGAATATATCTTTTTTCATTAAACAATTTTGGAGTGATTTCATTTAAAYAAGAAATATGAATTTTATATATTTTTTGTTCTACCGTTTTTTTTTGTTATTTGAAAGTACTAAAAAATTTTCAAACTATGCCTATTAATAATCGTTATCGTATGCCTTCCAGCATTAATTAATAATAATCGCTTGACATTCCCATATCATATAATTCAACATTTACATACTTAGTCAAAAATACTTCAATAATAGTTTTTAGTAAAAAACTCAACTTCTTACATTTATCACGGGGCTACAGTCACCTTTCTATAAATTTTCACTCTTTCATTCCTTTTACTTTCTTTCACTCCTCTTTGTCACTCATTATCAGCATTTTGAGYGCATACAAAACACTCAAAGAGCAGAAGCTCTCTAAATGCTCTAAGAGCGCAATTCCACGCGCTCGCTCTCTGCAGCCACACTCCGAGGGTGGTAGGCGCCAAAAAATATGCAAGGCCATTTACCACTCAGTGGCCACTACGTCACAACGAGTTGAACACATGCAGCAAGTAAAAGATTGTACACAATGGAATTGAAAATGCAGTACAAGGTTAGAAGAAACGCAGTATAGGAATGCAAATATGTATCCGCTGTATAACTGGTTGTCCTTCCGTACACTCCCTTGAAACAATGGAATTGCATATGCGTCGATGCATTGACAAGCTACCCAAAAAATATTTCGAYACTTCAATACTTTAAGTGGACAGTACATAGAGAGAGTGGTGGTGCTGGTGAAGGAATATGCATGTTAGTTATTTTGTTGTCTTTTTTTTGTTGTGTTCGAATATGGGTGTGTGAGAACATGACGTCATATATATGATACTTGGTACATTATATGAATATAGGAATGCTTTAAAGGCATAACTTTGGTAGAATTTTCAGATATCAATGAAATGCTGAGAAAATGCGAAAAAATTGTGGAAGATAGAAATTTTAAACAATGAAAGAAAATTGTTATGGAAATACGAGAATCAGGGCAAATACGTATAWTAGAAGAAAATTGTTTGCTGGTCAAATTCGCAACCCACAGAAGTGCATATTAAACATACGAAATTAGAAATATCTCAACGAAAAGAGGGTTACATAGCCACGTGTGCTTACCAAAGATGCTAAAACTTTATGAAGGTTTCCATAGCATATTAAGCATACAGCATAGCTTCAACAACTCGGCGCAGCCTTATGTACATATACATAAATACATTCACAGCTAGCCACCAGCGTRTGAGTGACGACGTCACAACATCAAAACTACTATGCCAAGGTGAACTATGACGTAGTGACAACAAAAAAATCCGATACAAAAACAGCTCCACARTATGTACATACATATATTTGGTGTTGGTGTTATGTAGTTGTCGATTGGCGATGGCCAAGTGTGAACATGTGAAAAATGCACGCCTCAGTTGATCTCATTCGATTGCCAGTTATTTAATTATAAACTGTTGCCGATAAACAACTTAACTAAGGCAATYGCTGGCAGCTGTCAACGGAATGGGAGGAGCGTGAGCCAAGAATAGGATTTTGTAAATTCATGTTGCACTCGTTGRTATGTGCGAGTGTGTGTGTGCGTGTGTTAAATCAATTGCAGAGCTGTGCTATTGAATTTGGCTTGAAAGCAAATTTTCGTGTTTTAAAAAAGAGAATGGAAAAAAAATGAAAACAATAATATAACTAATAAGAGTAGCTCAAGGCAATGCATATACCGTTAAAAGTAGGGTAACACTGTTGTTCTTGTTGTTTTTGGTTACAACTTTGCATGTAAAATTGAAGCAAGGAATCAAAAATTGTGTTTCTGCTAAAAGAAAACACATTAATATTGCATACTTTTGGGATGAATGGGCGAGAAATTGTCGGAAAATTCATTTACATTGTTTTTTTTTAAAGGAAATTCGTTTTTGTTTAGTTATTTAAAATTTGCAATTCAGACAATATATTAGCAATATTGATACTGAAAATTAGATTTTGWAAGGTCTCAAATCCACGAGAACAACTAGTTTAGCTTAAGTTAGGCTAAATGGTCGCTCCAAACAACCAACACACTTGGGCAGTTCAAATCGGCSGTCTGTGTTGCTATTAAAAACTCCTATAAACTTGATCTTGAAAAATGAAGAAAGCTCTTTGAGCCGATCACAAATTTGTTAAGTTGGCTAATATCAGTTTCGGTTTCGAGATGCTTTAATCTCCGGCTTACAAAAGCTGAAAATCGAGGAGAGTTAGTTAGTCATTCACTCTAACTAACTTTGCTATTGATATCGATTATTAGTTTAATGGGATAGATGGCGTTGCGTCCAATATTTCGAAAGATCATGTGTCACTCTTTGATTGTGCAAATTTTGAGCAGCTTTTTTGTAATATTGAGAGAATTTTAAATTAACAAATGAAACAATTATTCGTATGAATGGAATTGGATAGATTTTAGGCTATTTAGTTAGGTTAGCAGTTTCACAGAATAGATGRTGTTAAGAAGGAAGATTTCTAATAATCATATGGCACTCCTCTATTTTGTAAACTTTTGGTACACAAAATTAGCTTTTTAGAAAAATTGTTTGAAAGAATATGATTGGGTAGATTTTTGACTATTTAACGTGGTTAGCAGTTTCTTGGGATAGGTGGCGCTGTTGACGACTCTTTCTAAAACTTACTATACTTMTGTTTTAATCTCAGTCTTACAAAAGCTGAAAAACGAGGAGAAAGTGACTGAATAACTAGCTTGGCTACTGATTTCGCTTATTCTTTTCATGGGATAGATGGCGCTGTGGACTAATATTTAAAAAAATTATATGTAGCTCCTCAAATTTTTAAATTTTTAGAACATAATTCAGCTTTTGGAATAAAATACTCGAAAGCGTGTACTCCCTTACTTAAAAAAAAATCCAATTCTACGAGGAAGTTCTTTATGACGTAGTMCATGTCAAACCCAGTTTGGGTAACAAACACTTTGAATATCTTGTTTGTGTACCTTTTGCTTCAAGTATATACATTTTCAATCTAATCTAATCAATATATCAATGAGATAGAACCCCATCGATCCCCAAAAATAAAAAGGAAATAGAATTTAATCACAATTGTCTTATAATTTTTTTTTTTTTAGATTTTATTTGCTTATTAAGTGCCGGGAAAGTATAAGCAAGCTTTTCCAGCTTGCAGACTCTTCCGAGAGCTTTTTAAGAGGAAGTATTCTCTTGTGAATAAAAATAAATTAAATTTTTTAATTGAATATGTATTAAATGTAAATAAATTTAAGAATATTCTCCGAAAATGTGATGAAAAGAAATAGTTTTGGAGATAATAGTTTATTTGTAAGCATTGTTTAACTTGATGTAATCAGCTGTCAAAAATTTAAACGAGTTTTTCTCAAAACTACTTGAAATTTCACAAGATCTTCTTCGATATACTCGTATTTATCAGATATTGATCGTGAAGTTTTGAAAATGATTTTCATATTTTAAGTCACTTTGAAGTGTAAATTTTTTCACCAAAAACTACTTATTTCTTTGGCAAGAAGATATTTTCTCAAAAATCAGAGTTTTGACTAGTACTTCGCCTATTTTTATTACCTGTATTTATCTATAGTAATAACCAATTTTATTTATTTTTGCTTTTAAGCTACTTGTAAGCCAAAAAAATCTGTCTCATCGCMATACAGCACTTTTCGGATGTCTTCCTAGCGATCGAGTACTCTAGCAAGGGAATCCAAAATTCTTCAAAATGAATCAATGATTGTGAAAGTACATACAATTTTGTAAATAAGCATAACATTTATTAATTTTTTACCATTTTGTAACAAAAAAGATATATACACCGCTGGCACTAACAATAGGGRCGTACCCATTGGCTTATTTTAAAGCACAAAAAACTGAAATATGGAATTGAATGATACAATCGCAAGTCGTACAGTGTAAAAAAATAGTTATTATAATAGCGGGGCAACTCGAGGCTCGAAAATCGCAACAATTTCAGCTATCTAAAGTAGTTGTAGCAAAGGCATTACGTAAAATGTGAAACCATAATTAATAATAACTGTCATTTACGCTAAATATGCAACATTTACTGCATTTATGTAAGCCTGTATGCCGGCATATTTAAAAAATCTGTTACACTTTGAAGCAACTTTAATCAACACTAATGGCTGCGTAGTAAGTAAAGGAATTTGGGTCAAAACTTCATTTYTTCTACATCATTACACTTTGGCCCAAGCGAGAGAGAGGCGCCAGAAAACAACGAAACAAGGAAACACAACAAGGATAATAGAATAAGAAACAGCTAAAGCTAAGGCGCAAGGAGCAAGCCAGAAGGCGGATAAAGAGAGAACTCAGTAAAGCATAGGCAGGATTGGGAGTTGTACAAACACTGTAGGGCAGAGACGCAAAATTGCTGATAGCAATGTGGGGGTTTAGGAAAACATGATCGTTAAAATTAATATTCAAAACGCACACATAGACAGCAAATGCAAGGAGTGAAGAAGGTGGTGAATACATGTAGGAAAAAACTGATTTGTGGGAAACTGAGCTTGAAATGAAATCTGCGCAATTTAGCAAGCAGCACGCCCACCACAGCGGCAAATAACCAAAAGTGCAAACAAATATACAAATATGTGATTCTATACATATATATATATGCCTATATACATACCATATATACATATGTATATGTATATGCCGATACGCCYACTTATATGCACAAATWTGCAACATATCGAGCGCTTAACCTCCCTACAACATACGAAATTGGAGCATGCCACACAATATGGCTGGCAAATAATAATATCAGCAGGGCAAAAAAGCGGCGAAGGGTAACAATAACAGACGACAGGCGACAGCTGGCAGCAAAAACCGCAATCATACACTTGTCGCACACCCACACACACACGCTACTTACATATATATATATGAGTGTATGACAGCGTTGTCAGTGCGGACGCGTGGCATTGGCGCTTGAGGCGAGCGCAGCTTTGCCAACAGCAGTTGCAGGCAAACAAATTGTTAACGCATCACAGCAATTTCGTTACAGCATTGTGTGTATGTGTGTGTTTGTGTGTGAAGYATGTGTTTTGTCGTGCATGTAATTGTTGTTGCTATTGCGATTGTTGCTGCATCACAATTGCCACTGCCGTTGCAATATTTTGCCACAACAACAGCAATAGAGTATTTCCTTTCTTCATGAGCGATGTAAAATTGTCTGCAGACAGCAGTAGCAGGCAGCAGCGGAGTCATCATCATCAACATTAACATCGTAAACGTGCGCAGTTGCGTTGATGGCTGCCACAGCAGCGCTGCAACCGAGCARCGGGGCAACCGAAGCGTCGGCAATCAGACAAATGCGTGCAAATATGTGCGTGAGCATGCTGAATTTCCGTTTCGCAGTTGATTTAACACAACACACGATGAGTTRCAAGCAAAAAAACAAAACGAAAAAATGTAATATTTCATTGTAAAAATATTGTTGGCAATACTATTATTTTAGTTGTAGTTGCTGTTGTTGTTATTGTTGTTGGCGCAACAAATATGCTGTTGGCTGTATTTTTGTAAAGGAAATTACGAAATTATATAAATAAGCATTTCGGCAGGCTGACATGCAAATCAGTGCCACAAGGTACACCATGTCGTATACGCAACATTCAATGCGAAGTCAGGCGTACTTCCAAGTCACAGCAGCCAGATAAGCTGTAATGCCGTTTGCAACACTTTTCATACGCAKCTTGGGCTGCAAGTACAACAATATGTCAACTGTATGTGACACGAAAGCAATGAGCAAAAAGTGAGGCAACTACGCTGTTGGAGTKGCAGGTTATGGCTGAACACGCCTGCTGTCACCTGATTAACATGTCTATCATTCGMGCTGCACTTTACGGCGCTTAATGGCAGCGTATTCACTGTGGTGTATTTTTTGTGCAATTAACTCGCTGTGATTTTAGTTGTGCAAAAGGCTAGTTAACTTCGTATTTTCATAGCGCACCCACATTAACCTTAAGCTAAGTAGGTGCGTAAAGGAGCGAAGTGAAATAAATTATATGAAATTATATTGGAGATATGCGTGTAAACTATTATCGACAGTAAATAAAGCTCKCTTATTTATAGCATACTATTTTGTAAAGCAAAAAAATCATTAACTTGAATATTTTAATTTTTCACTTAAATTTTGAGGTTATGTGAAAAAGTTGYGAACACCAGTGCCTACAACTTTGTCATATAACTTTTTTCTATGGAACTCATAATTTTATCGGAAATCAAAATAAACCGTATTTAACCCTTAAAAAGTCCACTAGTTACACCCTTCCCCTTCCTTCCKTTTTCTGATCTCAGCTTGCGCTTAAATTAATTCTCCGTTGTTTTTTATTATTGTATCTTTCGTTTGCAATCTACTATAATAAGTATTTTTTGGTTTCCAAATTTATCTACCTATGTCCGTTTCATAAAGCCTGAGCGAGAAAAAATCTATTCCATTTCTCTCACTCCCGGAAAAAACTGTTGCATGTAAGCCATTATTAAGGGTCTTAACTGTSGCGAATCCTTAGTTTGCTGGTACTCCGAGGAAGATCACAACCKTTGAGAATAATTTTGAAAATCATTTCTAATATATTTATAAAGGAAAAATTTAAAAAYTGTCGGACCCATATTTGATTAATGGGCCAAAAAGCAAGACATTATGAAGTCATAAGTCTTTACAATTTTTTAGCTGAGATAATTTCCCTATGATTCTAATATAATATCGCTCATTTCTTCCCTTTTTGACTTTTAGTTCGGTTAGTAGCTTCACTAAATAGATGGCGCTGCGGACTATTATTTCTAAAAATCATTATAACTCTTCGATTTTGTAAATTTGTAGCACATACATCATCGATTTTTTAACTTAATAGAGAATAAATTAGTATTCGAAAAAAAGAATTTATAGCGGCATGATTTTTCAGATCCTCGGTCATTTAATACCGTTGTTAGATTCATCGAATAGATGGTGCTGTGAACGGCTATTGCTAAAAGTGCGTTTACTAATCGATTTCGTAAAATTTTAGAACGTAAATTTGTTTTTAACTGGTTTTTCAATAGGGACGCTACAAAAGTAGACCGATAGTGACAGCAAACAAGGACAYATTTTTCCCGCTCTTTTGACATTTTCTTCAGTAGGGCTTGCATATTTCCTCACAGAAAGATATGAGTCAAAATCATTAAAATATATAACCGAAATTCGGAGTTGATGGTGTCAACTTTAAATGCGCTACGTTCAATTCATGGTTGTCATAATCGTTCTGTCATATCAACAATTAAGCGTCTGGTGGAAAAATTTGAATCCACAGGTACAGTACAAAATGTTCCCTTAACATTGAGACAAAGAAGTGCCCATAGTGTCAATCAATTGAGGAAGATCCAAATCTATCTCTCACACGTCGTTCTCAAGCGKTGCGCATCTCTGCAAGAACTGAAGCCGCTTGACCATCAGAATCGTCGTATGTTTTTGAGYTGGGCTGAGCAACAACTTGAAAATTATTCCTGGCTGAATGGTTTCGTCAGTAAAGATATGCGTTTTTGGTCAGGCAGCAATCCATACGTACTGCATGAGTCACCATTGCATCCCGAAAATTATTGTCTTGGACAATAAGTAGTTCCAACAGAACGGCGCCACGAGCCGCACATCGAACGTCACAGTCGTGTTATTGAAAACCAAGTTTGGTGAACGTGTTGTCTCACCAAATGTCCCGGTCAATTGGCCGCCTTCGTCGTGCGATTTGACGCCGTTAGACTATTTCCTGTGTGGCTACRTAGSCCTATGGTATATGCTARCAACCCAGCGACGATTGATGAACTTCGTACGAATATCGAACGTGAAACTGCAGCAGTATCGGTCGTTTTATGCATGAAAACCCTCGAATATTGGGTTCAGCGTCTGGACTTCTGCCTTCGTGCCCGTGGTAGCCATGCCAAATAAATCGAGATATAAAGAATTTCCCAAACAGTTTTTGTTGTAATTCAATTTTCTAGCGCTCTTATTGAAATATCCGTTATCTTGTTGCAATATCGTGGCGACTTCGTATTTTTGAAAAAAGTTATTATTTAATTGCTATYCGAAAGTAGAAGCTAAGTTAATCTCACAATTCATACAGCTGAGTGCTTAATAGAAAATATCTCAAGATTTTCTCGACCTTCRAAGTTCGTAAAGTCATTTGTGGGCGAAAAAATTAAAAAATACGAGGTATGAATATACAAAACCAGCAAAAAAAAATATAAAAATTTCAAGAGCATTTTGTTTGACATTTTCTCGGAGTGAGATCAAGTACAAACACGCACATGCCAACAACAACTAAGAAGAGCCCTTTAGCAGATATGAGAGTGTTGAAAATGCATATGCACGTATGCGTGTGTGTGTGCGTTTGCCACCACAATGAAATGAAAACAAAACTTTGTGGGGAACTTTTGTGGAAACAATGGAAATTTGCGATGGTGGAACCAGCAAAAAGCAACAACGCGAAC
Source organism: Bactrocera latifrons (assembly GCF_001853355.1). Classification (NCBI taxonomy): domain Eukaryota; kingdom Metazoa; phylum Arthropoda; class Insecta; order Diptera; family Tephritidae; genus Bactrocera; species Bactrocera latifrons. Next base: position 508,704 of record NW_017535664.1, on the reverse strand, counting down.
AAACAAACAGGTAAAGAAAAAACCAAAAACAACAACAATAACAACAACGCGAGCAAACAAAAAAAAGGTCTCCAAACCAGAAAAAATGGGCAGCGAAAACTATGGAGGCCAAAAGAAAGCAGAGTTGGCAAACAATATCAAAAACAGCGTTTACAACAACAGCAGCAAAAACACAGTAAAAAGTGCAACTACTTCACAGTCCGCTGCAGTTGCAGTAGGTGCTATATTGAGAAACTCTTTCAAACAAGCAAATAATAACACAAAAAATTTCCACATTTGCTGTTGTTGTTGTTGCTGTTGTTGCACTTACAAGCGATAACAAACTGTAAGCGTATGCTTCTTGAGGACCTCTGCGAAAAGCACCCAATAGAAATTGTAAATATTGCGACATGAAAAACTGGCAACACACAACAAGTACAAAAACAATAGCAACAACAAYAACAGCTATAAAAGCGTGAACTGGGTTAACAGGAAAAGCGCCGCACGCTAAACTTGCGCATGTAGTGGTACATATTAATGAAAAGTGTTAGCTGGTCCACTTAACTCACGTCCTCAAAAACAAATACAAAAGCAAAAACAAAAAAGTGTGGCGCAGTAGCTGCAAGGACCCATTTTTATTCGAGTGCGAGTATTGAAAGCCTTTAAACGCGCAAAACAAACATAAAAACACACACACACACATGTATATAAATTTTTATTTATTTATATGTATTTGTATATAATACTTTGTGCAAAGTGCACATTGAAAATATAATTTAAAACCACAACAGCAGCAACAACAATGCTATTCAGCAGTTAAACTGTGCCATAAATATACAAAAGTGGGTAAACTAAAAGCGAACAATAAGTAATTAAAAAACCATAAATAAATACTCTCGCTAAAGCGCACAAACAACAACAAAAGTGTATAGAGCAAGTGCGCACACACACACATAAATATAAGTGGATAAAAARTAAGTTTTTACTTTTAATATTTCATTTAGTGGTTTAATTTGTGCTAAACGCTTGCATAGGCGAGCAAAGTCGGCGACTTTAAGCCAATTGAGAGTTGGCGTTAGTTTATAACGGAAACTAATACAATATATAGYGAGAAAAATTCGCTTTTGCTAGGTAAAGAGTTGCCA
>NW_017535664.1:505365-507330 GCF_001853355.1 Bactrocera latifrons | reverse complement strand
GGATTTTCACTCCAGTCTTTCGCATTATTTTGCATCGTTTTATTTCTTTATCTCATTAAATATTCAAACACTACTGTAATCGCTATCTGTACTTGTTTCATTCAACTCATTACAATTTTTTTTTCAACTTTCACTTCACTTGTAACTCTCTCGACGTTCCTAATCCACATTTTGATCGGTAAACCACCAAATCACTCACATGTGCAATTTGCCGTTCAATGTGTTTTTTGGTTTTTCTATTGTACTTGATGAAGTGAGTGAGTATTGCAATAAAACTGAAATCTAATAAAAGTGTATGGCTGAAGAAACAACTGAACTGGCAACGGAAAAAACTGGTTAGCAGTAAGAGCGCCAAAGGARTAGATAGTGGGGTGGAAAACCAAACAAATGGCGAAAAACTATTGCGGGCAAAACTGTTAAACTAAATACAAAAATGAAAACAAAAAAATCATAAAAACACGAGAGTAAAAACTTTAAATTGTGTCGATTTCGTTGTGGGTGAGAAAGTTTCCGCGAATGCAGTACGAATCAGTACATATGAAAAGAAAAGTATGAAATTGTATATATTTATTTATGTATCTTATATAATGAAGCATGAGTAGGTAATGTCAGCCTATGTAGAAATGTATGTCATACGCATATGACGAATTAATATATTTCTAAAACTATTTTTTATTGCTTTGAATAAATTTTAAACAATCCGTTTTTGCAACAGCGCCCAATGCAGGAGATGTGTATAAGAGACAGGTGACAATACATACCAATTTTCGTGAAGATATCTGACCAAATAAAAAGCTTTCGATACAAGAACTTGAGTTTGATCGATCAGTTTGTATGGCAGCTACATCTAATAGTGGTTCGACTTCGGCGAATCCAACAAATGGACAGCTTCTTGGGGRAAAAAGAACATGTGCACAAGTTCAGAGCGATATCTGAAAAACTGTGGGACTAAAATCGATTTCGAAAGTTCGAACAAAGAGGTGAGACAAATATATGCGAAAGGAGTGAAGAAGTATTTAAGACTTTTTTGGATTTTTATTTTATTTTATTTATGTTTTTTTTTGGACTATAAAGCCAAGAAGAAGTGAAGGTATAATAAACTTGATCACATAAAGATGAAGCTCGTTAAAAATATTATTYATTTTACTGAGCACCTTCTAATTAAAGTGAAAAATATACAATCTATCATTATATAATTTGATTCGATGATTCTTAATAACAAAGAAATATTGATGAATCTTGTGCTGCCACACAGTGACAAATTTAATGCATGAATACATAAATATACAAAAAAAAAAATATAAATTTAAGAATTACAAAAGAAAAAAACGGTAAAGATGTAAAAAATTATAGAAAAGACATAAAAACGTTTAGAAAATTTTAATGAACTATACAAAATTACAAAAAAAAAAAAATTATAATTTGCGGTGCTGTACATGCACCCACAACTCGGCAGTAATCGTAGTTTAGAAGAGAGAATGTGAAAAGGCMACAATTTGCAGCAACTAGTGCACAATTACTATAATGAGTACGAAAGCCGCAACAAACTATGCTCCAGCGAAAGTTGRCACAAAACGTGCGCATAGTTGGGCATGAATATTGGTTAAGGTAAAATGAGCAATTTGGCAATGCACAGCAAACCCGAAGGAAGATAGCGAAAGTAGAAGATAGTGGATAGTGGCAGTGACGCAAAGGCCAAAATGAAACTGAAAACGATGAAACTATTAAACAAGTTTCATTACAGTTCAGAATTCGGCAGCGTCAATAAACTTTTTAGCGCACTTTTAAGCGCAGCTATGCAAACAAATAAACAATTACAACGCAGCGCGGAGATTAAAACTAAACTCGAGGAGTCTTAGATAAGAATTAGTAACATACCTGTAGTGAAGTAAGTAAGAAGCGCTGGGTAAGGTAAAAATGTGAAAGAAGTTAAAGACAACAAATTAGTTGCAATTGGATGAATGC
>NW_017535664.1:494063-504682 GCF_001853355.1 Bactrocera latifrons | reverse complement strand
TACAGGCACCATTTGAAGTTTCATATTTTGATAAAATGCATAAACAAGCGCTTTATTTTCAATTTAAACCGTGCTTAAAATAAATTTCTTCTTCCAGGTATATAATATGGGATTTTTTGATATTTTTCTTTAAGACAATAAAACTACAACTTTAAAAAGTGATATTTTGCTAAACAAAATTTTCGCTCTACAAAAAACTTGTTTGCTTTTTTTCCACAAAAAACATTTCTTTAAAAGTTACACGCAGCTAAAGTAATGCCTCAAATGTACCGAACGTTCATACTCGTGCCTTATAATTTATGAGTTGCTCATACGACTTGGTGTACCATATGAATGAAGTACATTTGATGCATAGCTTTAAGTTCATATAACTTTTAAAGACAAATGCGTTTGAAAAAAAAAATCATTCAAAACGTTATTGTAGAGCGGAAGATTTTGTACTAGAATATAATTTTTCAAAGTTAGATTATTTTTTAATATAAAATATCAAAAATTATTAAATGGAAAATAAATTTAATTCAATTGTATTTTTTTTTTTTAGGACAAAAACTGAAACTTCAGTTACCATTACAAGCAAAAAAGATTAACTTCGTAAATAATGAACACCCTAATGCATATAGGTACACACGCATGCACATACACACAGGCGCATAACAACAAAGGCACTCGAGTGCGAAGAACAATAAATGCTAGCAGACATGCAAACGAAATTTGGCACAATTGGCTGAATTTGAAGTGCATAATACTCGTTGCTGCCTTTCCAGGCGCAATTCTATTTGGGTGTGTGCGTGTATATTGTATGTATGGCACATGTATGAAATATCTTGTGTGGTTGGTGGTGCCAYAGTTTTCAAAACAATTTTGGCATGGCAATTCCGCTCTGGGATATCACCGCAGTCACAAGCGTATTGAGTAAGAAAAAAAGTGAGGTTAAAGCAATTTTCTGCAGGTCGTCGAAGGCAAAGCTTTAAGTTGAAGAGACATTTAAAAATTTAGTTGCCCTAGATACTTTAAACACTTACCTAGTGCATTAATGCCACAACGTTAAGTAAGCAGTGCGGTTTACATAATAATTTATGCATTGGCAAAGCAATAAAAGGAATTTTAAATTTCACTACAAAAATAGCAAATATTGATTGCGATTGAAAAAAGTGATTTAAAGCAGTCTTGGACTGTTAAGCGAGAATATTGGCAGGCAAGCATATCATTTAGAATTAAAATTACAATTGACTCAAAAGTCACTACTACTGAACTAGTTCTTAATGGACTAGTTTTAAATTGCATGACCTAGTTGTTGAGCGAGAATAGTGTCAGGCAAGTATAGCACTTATAATTAAAATAACAACTAATTCGGAAATAACTAGTAAGGAACTAGATGTTAATGAACTAGTTTTTGAAGCAGCGGTTGTATTTTACCTTTTGTAAATTATATTAGCCAGTTGAAGGAATCGAAGAAAACTTTTATCATGTTAATTTTGAAATAAAATTGGAATAATTATTTCTGAAGGAAAAAATTTCTTTGAGACCCCATTTTTACATACATATATTCACATATAATACGCATATATATGGTAAGTATTGCGTATGCACCCATCGCCCAMCATGTCTATTAGCATCAATCCATTGTATGTAAGCTGGCAGAGCTGTCAATATATCGACGTTAACATGCCCATTGTCTCTTCTCTTTCAAATTGAGAGCCTTTGAGTGTATTCGKATGCAACTTTCAATGAACGCAACAACATACAACTCGGAAACCATATTAGAGTATATTAAATACTCTGTGTTATTCATAATTAAAAAGTACTTTTAAGCCGACCAAACACAGGGTATAACCGTTATTAGTGCTGGGCTAGTTGGTGAAATGTAAGGAAAGCTCTGTATAGTCGTACCTGACAAATTGGATTAAATGCCATGACTGCTGCGGTCACAAGCAAATACCACAGAGCATTTGATGCAATGGCAAAGCGAATACTTTGGTTGGCGCTGACAACAAAAGCCGGGTTTGTTTAGGCATTCGGGATAACCAATGTGATATTAAAAAGGCGCTCGTCAAAGTTGACGAGAAGTCGGGTAACTAATTGTGGTTAACTAATTGGGTGATGAAGTATTTATATAAAAAAAAATGTTTATAAAGCAAAAAAGTTTGATTTAAGTAATAAAGTGTACAATTACAAATTTTTAAGTTTTGCGGTTTCGGGATTGCCTACTGCAACTTTCGGGATCCCGAAATATTTCCAGAATAATTTTATTTAAGTAATTTTTCCTTCTATTCCAACACATTTCCATGTTAGGCGGTTTCGGGATTGTATAGTACAACTTTCGGGATYCCGAAATATTTGGGGAATAATTTAATTAAAGTAAGGCTTTCTATTCCAACAAATTTTTAATTCCGCGGTTTCGGGATGGTCTATTACAACTTGCGGGATTGCTAATTTCCATTTGYATTTTGATAAATTTTCTACTTTCTCAATTATATTTGATCGCATCAACCATTTAGCAAATGAAAACAATAAGCTTACACCCATTTACTAAATCTAKCTAAAATAGACAAATAATAGAATATGTTAACTGTAACGTCGAAAATTAGCAATATTAGCAATAGCACATCAAGGTTAAACCACATCACTAATCCCGAAAATTTTCGGGCTCTCGAAAAATTAAAATCAAAATTTCAACTCTTCCTCCTATTCCTTCCTGTATTTCACATAAAAATGAAACTTTGCAACAGCAAAAGGTGACTTTAATAACCAAATATGAGCAGACTGAAAGCATATTTGATATGATTCATCATATTAATGTTCCTCATACGCACTGTTGTACATTAATGACTAACATGATTTAGACATTGCTGGTTATAGAACTCTAAAAGAGGTGAAAAATGTTTTCATTTACAGAGCAAGTAACGCATGTTATGCTTTATGTGTTTTAGTTGTACATACATATGTACATACGTACACTACTTCTCTCAATAACTGCAATTTACTACGCGGCATCGAAAATAAGGTCAAAAGCGCAAGCAGTTTCATACATTTTCGCCTAACTTGCAAGAAATGTGTATTGCAGCACGCTGTTGATTGCTTTCAATCAAAACTGACGAAAATTTCAAACACAATTTGTTCAAACCGTGCACATCATCTTTCATAATATACAGATTTGTCTTAATAAAAAAAAAAGCTTATTTTCATTTGACGTTACGAATTTTATTAATATTAGATTTCTTGCTGCTGATAACTTTGCTTTATTTTAGCTTACAGCTGCAGGAAACTGCACATGCATTCAACTGCCACACACTTAATGAACGAAAGCATGCGTTCAGCACGGCGTATGAGTTACTTGTTTTGCTTGTACAGCTAAATTTATAGTTGTTGCAAAATTTTCACAGAATTTGCAATTTTATAACGGTTGATAAAATGATGAGCAAGTAAATACGCTTTACAGCAAAACCAATGAATTGAAATTGAGTAAGTTTAATCGTTTGTCAAGCAAGCATACGCATCCCGACTGCTGCGGAAGTAAATGAGCAAAGCAGCAGGAAAAGTTGTTTTAGCTGTAAATATTAGTATTGCTGCGGATAGMTTGAGCAATCTTCAATCATGCTTCAATAAACTTCAATAAATTGCTATGACGCTTGCTTGGGCAAAGCGTATACACAGTTGGTCGAAGTTATTGGTAAGCTGTTTTTATGGTGATGAAATAGTAAGGAGTATGGCAGCGTCAGTACAGTTCATTAGTAAATTAAGGAATTATAGCATGTATTATATTCAGTTGTATATAAAATTAATATCTTGAGTGTTAATTACCGATTTATTTATATTAAAACAAGCATTTRGTGCTATAATAGCCTTCACAAAGAAAAAGTTTACAAACAATAACAGRATATTGTGATCGGTCAGTCTGTATTGCAGCATAAGTTATAGCAGTTCGATCAGAATAATTACTTGGGAGAATGTAGCATTTCACTGGATAGTAATGCGGTCTAAATTTCATGAAGGTAACTTGTCAAAKAAAARCTTTTCCATACAAAAACTTGATTTTCATCRTGGAGYTTGTATGACAGCTATATGCAATAGTGATCCGATCTGAAGAATTTTCTCATGGAATGTACAATTGCTTTACATAATAATTCGTGTCAAATTATGTGAAGATATCTTGTGAAATAAAAAACTTTTCCATGCAAGGACAAGGTKTTGACTGTTCATTTTGTATGGCAGCYATATGCTATGGTGGTAGTATCTGAAACATTTTCTGTCAGATTGTGCAATTGYTTTAGATAATAATTCAGGATAAATTATTGGAAGRTATMTTGTCAAATAAAAAMSKTTTCWTACAAAAACGAGGTTTTGATTATTCAGTTTGTATGACAGCTATATGCTATAGTGGTCYGAAYTGAATAATTTCCTCGCAGATTGTACAATTGCTTTAGATAATAATTCAGGATAAATTATGSGAARATATCTTGTGATATAAAAAACTTTTGCATGCAAGGACAAGGATGTGATTGTATGGCAGCTATATGATGTAATGGTCTGATATCAGCGATTTCGACAAATGAGCAGCGTCTTAAGGCGAAAAGAACGTGTACCTAATTTTAGATCTGCAACTCAAGAACTGAGAGACTAGCTCGCTGTTTAAAAATTAGAAAWTTTTTTCAATTATTCCAAAACACTTATTTAATGATTTATAAAAGCAACGCACATATGAAGCACGTCGAGCCAGCGATAATGGCTAGACAAACACTCTTTAATAAACRCAAAAGCAAGTATAATATAAACATTTCTTAGCGCACAGGTTTATGCCTGAGCCACGCTTGGTGGCCTAGTTCATGTATGTTAATATGCAGGCAGCCAAATGTGAATGAAGTATTTCACATAAAACTTTAAATATTCTTGGAAGTAAAACATTAACAAAATCAATTAAATTTAATTAMTTCACGCTTACCACAATTAAAATCACATCAGCTGCTTGACAGCGTATGCCTGGGCGTATGAGTAACTTCAAAGGCGCACATTAACACAWTTTTTCATACACAAGCACTAATTATTTACACAAATTATTTGCGACAAACACGCAAAGAAATGTTTTTCACACCATTTAAGGCTATGGCACAGAGTAACGTCAGGCGTTTTGCAAGCGCTTTCACACACTTTCACACTTGGTGCACCGTGGCGTATACGTAACAATTGTGAAATATACGGCAATTAAGTGGTCAAGTTCACACTGAAAGCCTTTAATGAATGCGTAATTATCCGGATGTCCGCGATGTGCAACAGCAAGTGCACACTTTGCTTTCTTGCCGCAGAATGAGTCACTGATTCGGTGAAAAAGGCGCGTTTGCCAGCAGCATTGAATTTTGCAGTTGCAACCAGAGAATAGCTACAACAAAAATGCATTTCGCAATTGAGCAGCGCGTTTGCGGCGAGCAAAAGAACAAATTGCATTTGTTCACACTCAAAACTGAGTGAAATTGTGTGAGTAAGCATGCAATTGAGTGAGTGCAATTTCATATAAAAGGCGCGCTGCATTAACAAGGTGCAAAGAATGACAGCTGCCACTGCAAATCAACAAACGTTAAACCACACAGCATATTTTACACACACCAACAGGATTCAAAGTAAATATGCAATTTGCATGTCGGCATGGCATTAACGTCACAATGTCAGCTGACAGCAGCTATGATGTTATTGGAACCGAACGGACGGAAGGAAGTGCAAGAAAAACTACAAAACACATGCATACAGGGAACAAATAATAATAAATAAATATAAAGCTGAATAATTTCAGCAATTTTGGAATGCACACTACTACTAAGACTTATGCATTTGTGTGTTCTGCGTATAAATCTTTCGAAACGAAGCGAACCACTGAAAATTCCACAAACATAAATAAAGGTACAAAGTCATACACAACCCATTTACATATGTATATACATGCATATAAGCCATGTATCAGCAGCTATGGCCACCTGTGTTTCACAAGACACTGCGGAATAAAACCAGGTGACTGCATAAACCTGGAGAAAAACTTCTGAAGGAGGGATGGCGGCAAGGGTAAGGTAAGGCATGCTTAGTTTAATCAAAATTTGTGGGTAAAATTTTCAACTTGTTTGATGRCATCTAATTGCTATTTGTACCTAAATGAACTAGTTCTGGCCTAGCTGCAAAATATGTTCATTCATATTACTTGTTTAAATACAAGCAACTCACAGCAAGTGTACAAAGAAATACAACAAAGACGAAATGGACTAGTTTCGGACTAGCTGCAAGGTGAGTTAAACAAAATTAAATTCTTTTTAGTGAAGTATTTAGAGGTAAACGTGTTAAAAAAATGCAAGAATAATAAAAATTGTGAAAATTTCGAACTAGTATCAGCCTAGTTGCAAATTGAGTACCAAGAAATTAAATATGTAAATATAAACGCTTTGAACAAATGTAAAAATAACAAAACTAGGGTCAAACGGACTCGTTTCAAACTGTGAATGTGATATTGAATACTACGATCAAGTTTGTTTAATTAAATATATATGTAAATATAAGCGTTTTAAAGCATATGTAAAATACTAGTACCAGACGGACTAGTTTCAGACTAGTTTGCAACTAGTTAAAATACAGACAAAGAAATTTAAATTTTGTAGAATAGAATAAAATAATCGAATTGTGATAATAAAATTCATATATGAAACTTTTCAAAAAACACAAAATGAAATMACGGTTCACAAATGGAACTACTTTCCAAATAGCCTCAAATGAGTGAAATAAGGAAAACTGGTATAATATTGAAAGTAAGTAAACTAAATAAATACTCAACTAGTTACGGCCTAGTTCCGGTCTAGTTTACAACTACTTAATTTAACAGCAAGCTTTGCGCTTGTATATACGACTATATGTACATACACATGTTTGTACATACGCATTCAAACGGATCTATTGCAAACCACAAATAAAAAATTAGTTGGAGTTTGGACAAGCATATGGCCAAAACCACATGACCCAGTGTGATTTCCAATAGCATGAACTGTCCAACTAACGGCACTATATAACTATAAAATAAGTGCCAACACATAGCACTTGCTGCTCGAATGCATCGAGAAAAAGGGAAACAAAACCAAAAAAAAACCATAGCAGCAACAAACACATATACATAYRTATRTATRTAGTGGKCWATARTAGCWTATACATACATAATACATATAYATACATACATAYTATATGCACAACGCTGACAMATTCGKATCGTTTGGAAAAGGAAAACAGTGCGCGTTCATTGCCGAAGAGGCATTCACACATACACATATGTATAGCTCATATGCAAGTGTGCGCGTCACTTCAGGCGATCGTAAATCATTGAATAGTCAATTTGCCACAAAAACCGCAAAACACGCACACACCCATAAAGTGTAATTTTAACTGTCGCACTGAAATATTTCCAAAAAAGAAAGGAAGCTTTTACAAAAGTTTAAATGACATCCATGTGTATGYATGTTTGTATGTGTCTATGGGTATAAAGCCATACAATAAAAGTGTTACACACATATACACTTACTATTGTAAAAACAACAAACAAATTGAGCTGTTAAATTGTTGAGCTTTCAGCGTTTTCTTTCGGCGATGAACTAATCATCTTGGAACACACACACACACGCACTCTGTTGCAATGTGCGAAAAGAACTYTGCCAAAAATGTTTAAGACAATAAATGTAACTACTATTTTAGGAATTGGCATGCTAGCACATATCGGTTACTGAAATTTTATGGTCTGATAGAGGGTTGGGAAGAATGGCTTGTTTCATAAGACTCGAGTCGCCAAGTGATGCCATTTCACATTTCTTTTTAGTGGTGTGTTGACATCAGTTAGAGCATATAATGCAACWAAATATTAYGATCTGATCAAATTTGWCTCGGACTTGTTACTCCTAAACAATTAGATTTCTTTCCTAGATTGTAAAAAAACTAGTGAAGTGAAGTGTGAAGTTTGGTGTGCATAAATAAGGTGTGTTTTTGGCAGCTATTTGCTTAAGATGTAAAAAGTTTTTCTGAAATTTTTTTACCATGGAAGAGCGAAAAATAAATTTAACAACGAGTTTGCTTGAAATTTTGTATTTMSAATGGAATCAGGAAAACGGAATCGTTGAAAATGTTGCAGAAACATTTGAGGGAATCTACTCTAACATAACGCAATTGCACGACTGCCACCAAACATGCAGTGAAGGTCGTGAAGTCATTGCAGCCTTATGTGAGTCGGCCAACCCACTCTTTTGATGACGTGAACACCGAAAAAGTTAAAAAAAAARTGCTTGAAAATCTTCATGATGACATCAGAAGAACTTCAGATGATTCCATTATTATGATTATGGATCGATTGAACACATTTTGTTTTATGTTTTGGGTATTAAAGGTGTCAATGTTCGTACCAAAAGACCTGCATCTCTGAGAAAAACAAGAAGCTCGCAAAACAGGTGTATGAGAGCGTAGCTGAGGACCACTACAATCTTTAAATGCATCATTACTGGTAACGAGRCGTATGTTTCTGCAAATGATGGCGAAATAGTTCAACAATTTAGGGAATAGTGCTCCAGAAATAGAGCCGAAACCGAAAAAATACGTTAAGGCCTATCGAAAATCAAGATCATCGTTTAGTTTGATTAACGTCATGTATGTAGTTTACCATGAAGAATTCAGTCCACAAGGTCAAACGNAAAATCAAGATCATCGTTTAGTTTGATTAACGTCATGTATGTAGTTTACCATGAAGAATTCAGTCCACAAGGTCAAACGAAAGGAATGGAACACTAATTAGCTGTTCTGAGGAGTCTATATGAAGCAATTCTTCCTAAACGACGGGATTCGTGGGCAGAAAATTCGTGATTTTTCACCAAAACAATGCGCCGTCGTTTATATCTTCAATGTGATGGACTTTTTGTCCAAACACGAAAAGAGAGCCAACGCTTAGTCATTGCTAGCGCCAGACTTGGCTTGACGGGACCTTTTTTCGTTTTTCGAAATCGAAAAATCCGCTTTGGGGACTGAAGTGCATGCGTGCATTTAAGCCTTTAAAAGTCATATGCTGAAGGCACTGAAGGACAAGAGAGCCGAGGCTTATAACAAGTGAGTGGAAACGTTTTGTATTAAAATACAAGAAACTTTTTTTATTAGTCCGGGTCAAGTTTGATCAGCAAGTAAAAGGTGCAAAACTTTTTTTTATTAGTCCGGGTCAAATTTCATTCATAAATAATAGGTGTAAAACTTTTTTTTATTAGTCCCGGCCGAATTTGATCAGCAAATAAAAGATGTAAAACTTTTTTTTCATTAGTCCGGGTCAAATTTGATTCGTAAATAATTGGTGCAAAACTTTTCTTTATTAGTCCGGGTAAAATTTGATCAGCAAATAATAGGTGTAAAACTTTTTTTATTAGTCCGGGTCTAATTTGATTCGTAAATAATTGGTGTTAAACTTTTTTTTTATTAGTCCGGGTCAAATTTGATTCGTAAATAATAGATGTGAACTGCTGCAACTTCATCACTAACAAATCGGGCTCGAACAGGTTTTATAAAGCCTGGAATCTGTAGGAACTTCTGTGAACCATGACGTAACTCAATGAAATGGATTTTCAAYAATTTGGAAATCAAATGTATACCGGACTACACATGAAGCAAGATGAGAGATTAACTGGGTCTCAATAATTAGTCAAACAAGACACCGGTACCATTTAGAAAAAGAATTATAAAGTTTATAACTTAAATTAATTTACTTCAACTATTTTTGTATKAATAATAAATATTTTGGTCAATAAGACCCAATGGCATTTTGGCAGGGTTAATGCAAGCTTTCATAGTACGAGTTTTGCAAGAAGTTTAATTGAAATTATTCATAAAATTTGTTGACCAATTGACCAGTTACGAAGAAATTGATATTTTGTACAAACTTTTTTTTCGAACTGTTAAGTTTAAGAAAAATATTAAATTTAATWCCCTCTCATTCACTTTATTAACATATTTTTCAATCAGTCAAAACCGCAAATAAAAAATTTAAAAACAAAATTCACAAAAGCCTCTTTAAAAGATTTAAATGAACTGCTGTGTACATTGATGAAAGCACTTTGGTTACTGAGTCCGTCCGTCCGTCAGTCAGTCACTCGGTCAGACAGCCGCTKTAATGCATTACAAAGTCTACATTTGCGTCTGCTCATGTGTGTCTGTTGTTTGTGTGTGTGTGTGTGTATCTGTGAGTATGTAAATAATTGCGTTTGTGCGGACAAGTCTTTTATAAAATGTCAAGGAACCCAGAGCATATAAAGCGCTTCAAAAGGCGCAATACACTTACAAAACTGGCTTTTCATGGCAGACAAAAACACGAGCGTCAAATGTGTACACACACAACGCCGAGTATGTCTGCTACATGGCTATGTATATACTGAAATATAATGGCGACATGTTTAAAGCGACTTATTTTGCCATTGACAAAATAAAAGCGCGAACTAGCTTTGAATAGGCGTGGTAGAACCACATAATATACATATTTTTAAGTTAAGTGTCAACTGTTGCATGAAGCAGGTGCTGTTGTCAATGTAATGGTTGCATTTTTATTGCAGAAGATTTTGAATGGCTTGCTGGGGGAACTAGAA
>NW_017535664.1:483119-492343 GCF_001853355.1 Bactrocera latifrons | reverse complement strand
CAATAAATCATCAATTCATAGAAATTATTCAAAAACGCGCCTTGCACCCGCAATTCCAGCTATTAGCAAGCTTTGTGAAAAGCCAGCGAATAATTCAATTCATATGCGCAAAACTTTCGGCAGCAGCACACYAGCGCTGCAATAAAGCGCACAGGCGCTGAAGTGCCCCTCCAAGTAAGCTTCTTTCAATGCACTCAATAACTCAAGAGCAAACACTCAAGTGCTTCTTAGCACAAGCCAACATCATACAAACATATGTATGTACGCATGTATGCATGTTGGTACATAACTAGTGGCACACCTGCAGTACAACAACAACAACCACAAGCGGCATGCATAAATTATTCAAATAATATTATCTAAATGCAACGTTAAGATTATACGGTAAGTTTTGAAAAAGCACACACATACACATACATATGTATGCACACATGTAAATATTTGCTTGCCTCCTCAAGCACAGATGGGCTAATGAAACTGTACTCACTGCGCGTGTGTATGGATGTGTGTTTATTTGTCCTTTTGTCACCGCAAATCATAATTTCTCTGATTCGCTTTTATTCGGCGACGCATATGTATGTGTGTTCAGGCGCTATAATTACGTGCAGTTATCACACCAACAATTTTAAGCGCATTGAGTATGCTTTAGATAGTGTGAGGAAAAGTTTTAAATGTTATTTAAAAGCCAAATGCAGTTGTAGTACGTGACTGGCACTGTTATATATAAAAGTATGCAATTATGAATGTGGTATTGTAGGTGTAGGTGTGTTTGTTTTGTCTTGTGGAAGGAGTATGTGCACTAAAAATATGGTGGCAGGTTTATATGGATTCACACATTCTTCAACTTTTGCCTCAAATGTGGTCAGATAAGCCGGTATGTGAACGCCCAGTTGGTTTATGAGGAATGTTTTAATTTTTTTTTACGCATATAACTAGTGCTAAATTACATCAAAATATTATATAGTATATTAGGGAAAGTCCACATTCGGTACAAATTTCGTTTTAGATTGGTAAAACCCGACCTTCCATGCCACTCGTCAAGCCATTAACACGCGCTGGAGCCGTCTGGTTCGCGGTGACGCAAGGGAAATTATTGGGATAATTGCCATTAATTTAGTCCGGACTGACATTGACTCGCAGTTATTAGTTCAATAGAAATACATATGTATATGTAGGTCTGAGTTGCAGCTTCCAACTCTAAGAATTATTTTTGAAAACTCGCTTTTGCTACGTCCTTTTATATAAAGAGCTCCATTAACCGGACAAAAACTCTGCAACGCCCGGTTATTAGGAATTTTACCAAATAACAAATGCACTATGGAAATACTGACTGCCTTATCGATACTGCAAATACAATATTTTTGATAGATAAAGCGATGCTTAAGGGCCGTGCAAGCATAATTCACTGCAAGAGATTGTTGGGAATTCCATCTAGCTCCATTAAATAACTGCAATAACAAGCTAGTACAAAGGGTAAAGAAATATTTGCCGAAAATCATTGTATCCGATTTAGAGATATAGCGGTTTAATTCAATAACTCTAATAGTTCCGACTCATAGATTTTTAGGAAGGATATGCTTGCAAAGGAAGACCAAAATAAAGTCAACGCCAAACAGCTTATTCGACAGATTAGCCGCCAATTATTGATACCTACTCAAGCTCATTCCTGACAGGCAAATAAACCTCACATATTTTGAGGGTGATTTTAAATTATTCTTTTTAAAARCATGCAAATAATGTGTTTAAAGAATTCAACTTATAATTTTATAAAATGATGTAATATTTCATTTGATCAAAATTGACCCGGATTGGCAATAATTTCGCTATTCAATCGTTTATCCGTTTTTCCTAGACTACTTTAGCACCAACACATTTTTATGGAATGATACAGAATTTCGTCTGATCAAAATTGATCCGGACTGGCAACCATAAGTTGTGCCCGCAATTTAAACGTTTAACGGTTTTTTCTAGTCTGATTTATCACCAAGACAATAGTTTGAGTGGCACAAAGCTTTCYATAAAGTTCAAGAAGTCATCGTATTTAGCGACGATCCTGAAGTCATCAGAGACTTATACCACTCTCAATCAGGACCACATCGAAAAATTTAAAGAAATAGTGCTAGAAATTAGTCATGTCGACACCACAGGGGTAACAGATGATTTAAACATTTTTTATGGAGCGACTTTAATTCGGTTAATGTTTTAAATACGGAGCATGTCAATACTAGACTTGCACCAAAGGACATGAATCGTTTCTTAAAGCGACATCGTGTAGAGGTCATAAAGGAGATGATAGACAACGCCGCTGACGACTCTACATTCAGCAAACGCATTATTACTAGACACGAAACATGAGTATGTGGATAAGACGTCGAAACTGTCCAACAAGCCAGCGAATGGCGATACAAAAATCACCCGAAACTTAAACACACCACGTCAGGTTCAGTCACAAATTAAAGTAATGCTCATAATTTTCTTCGATTAATAGGAAGCGTTTCACCCACTACTGGCTTARGACCTTTTTCTGAAGGCGATAAAAAAGATTTGTATAAAAAAAAATATATTTTTTTGGGTAAAAATCAGTCCAASGCAAAAGTTGTGATATAACATGCTTCCTTAGACAAACAGCTTATGTTTACCCACTGGCGARCTTGCGGTCTTAATAATTAACTTTTCCTATTCTCTCCGTAATATATTTTATTTATCGAGTTTCTAAACATACATCCGAAACTTAGGGACTAAATATAAATATTAATTATACTTAAGACTGTCGAGCATTAACCACAAAACTTAATTAAGTCCTAATAAATATTACAGTAAAAGTAGTTACCAAAACAAATTCAACCTTAATATCTAAGATTGCTTAAATTTAACTTATAATTCTGATCAAGCTAAGTAAATGCACTCACCTTGARCTCAACAATTGTTCCGCCTCGTCGGCGGTCATAGCATCGGGCAGACTGTCTTCGCGCGGTATGACCACCTGCGTCGCCGCCAYCGTTGTTATAATTACTTTCTCATCTTCCTCCTCCTCGGCTACGGTGGCTAGTGGCGCCTCGYTTACATCCAAATGCACATCATCATCAACATCGTCCGCCTCAATTGCGCGCATCAAATCATCCTCATCTTCGCCAGCGCTACTGTCCGCATATTCCAAGTCTTGCATGTCCAAAGCATTGCACTGCTCGTCACTAGCTGTTGCCAGCATAGTTGTATTTAGCGCACTAAGCGGTGGCGGACGCTCTGGCAACGCCGGCAGTTCAGARCTATCGAATTCCTCCTGCGTATCGAGCGAAGCGATAGGTGCGACGCCCTTATTTTGGCCTACCGCCGTAACAGCAATGGACGAAATCGAACGTGTGTTGCTGGTCGAGTTCGTGTTTGCTGTGCCGCTACAACTGCCACCGCTGCCGCTACCGATCGATGTGGGTGACATGGGCGGTGTGGACTTGACGCTCACATCSGAGCTGCGTCGACGTATGGGCGAGACAACGCCCACAGGTGGTGAGGCGGTGATTGCGGTTTTCACCGGTGAACCACTGCTGCCAATGGATTTCGTTGGCGAATGCAATATACCGCTAACACGTTCACGTTCACGTTCGCGTTGCTCTTTAGCCAGCTTACCGCCGGGATAGTAGAGCTCAACGGCTGTTGTTACTTCCGTTTTAATCGTTGCGTACACGGTGGTGGTCTCCTGTGCAAATCCATTAGCATGGAATTTCTTATGCATTTCAGTCACTTTGGCGGTGTCGTAGAGTTCTGACTCGCCAAAAACTTCACGCGCTTCACTACCGTCCGGATTGAGACGATAACCCACGTCCACGTAATTTAAACTGGGTTTTTCTGCCTCTTCGACGGTTGGCTTACGGCTGCGGTCACATTCATCCACATCGGCACACACGCCAGTGACGCTACGGCCATTTACCGACTCGAAATCATAGGCAGGCTTCAGTTTGGCTTTGATCTCCGGTGAGGGTTCATTGAAACCGCCCTCATCTAAGCTGGCGCTGGTTGAGATGATGCTGCTTGGTCGTGAACCCAAACCAGCGGCTGGTAATTGCACAGAAATGCTTGATGAGATGCGTTTCGATGAAGCCGACGAGGCGACTAGTGATGTACGTTGTGGTGACATATTGTTGGAATGATTTTGTGCTTGAGATTGTGATTGAGTTTGAATTTGTTGTTGTTGATTTGGAGGCATRACATCGGTGACGTCTTGGCGTTCGTTCTTTTTGGAGCGTCCTGCAAGCAAGAAAAATAGAAATTGATATTAGGAGTGGGTCGATTAGTGAGATTATAGGGTTTTATTGATATTTCCATTCATTAAAGTATGGATATGATTGATCTTCACGAATTTAGATTTTTTAGATTGAAAATTTAGATGAAAATTTATAAATGGTAATGTTGAACCTGGCGAAGTTATTTCGAATGGCGAAAGGGAAAGAAATGAAATATGCAGTCTTCGTCCGTGGTCTTCCCGGATCGGCGATAAAAACTGTTAATTCGGTTTTATTTTCCATCCATTTCAATAGAGTGCCAGTGTTTTCTGCGGGCCACGCATTCCCAGTACCAATTACAGGTCTCCTTGAGCACGTTGGGGCTCACTCCAAGGGCCCCTGCTCCCTGCTCGTAACCGAACTTATACTACCAGTTGAGCTTCCATACTGCTCTGGACTGGTGACCAGGGGTTGGACCAAATACGCATATTACACTATCACGCCATTCACACAAGAAGCTAACCCTAATTCCCAGTTAAACGCCATACTCGCCTAAACAATTCACCCACAAACGAGCCACTAGTGGAGATCACACCGCTAATATTTATACATCTGTCAGTCCAGCTAACCCCATACCACCCGAGTGTCCGAGTACATCGGGTATTCTGCAATTACATGCACCCAGTCCTCGACCCACGCCCACCAAAAATGTATTTGAGGCCTTTGCTCTGTAAGCAGAAAACCCGGACTCAGACAGACTCTGAGGTCTGAGATGGACAGACAGTCTCCACTTCATCATTGGAAATCCAATCATTCCACACCAATGACTTACACAAGACCCTTCTTAACCAGATTATCGAGACAATCGAGTCTGAACTCACTGTAATTATGAGAACACTGACCTCATACTTCAGACCAAAATATTTGTTGCCGAATGGAAATGGAATCCAAAAATTTGTTGAGTTCTTCGGCGTCCTAGATATTTATATATGTATGTATATTCTACTCTTTTTACGAACGTTTTGTTTTTGTTTTTTTATTCACAAACTCAAACTGTGTTGTACAGATCGGAAGAATATAACGCAACTAAAAAATATAGTTAGCACGAAGCATGGATCAGACGCTTAAACAAACGCGCCAATGATTAGCAAAATAAATATGAAAAAAAAAAAATGCTTCAAAACCCCGCCACTAATGCATATTGTATGTCGGCCGCATATTCACTTCGGGCTGCAGGCAGCAGTCGTTTAGCAACTTCACGAGGTCATTTTGTAAATTCAGCAAGAAATACGACCGTAGCGACTGCTCTGCCTTCAGCTTGGCTATCTTTTCGGCCACCTGGGGAAATTGCAATTTGAAGTTCTTATAGCGCGCCAGCTCATACTCCAGATAATCATTCGTGCCCGGCGACTGCTCGCCACGCAGTTCGGATGCGATRGCGTCCAGTAATGACGTTATTTGGCTGCGCACAAATTGATGATCGATCTCCATGTTCTCACCGCAAGTTGTACAGGTACTCGCAGCAGCAACAAAAGCGCCACCAACACATTTCTCATCCGCTTTGTGGCCATAAAAAGCCGCCGATGTTGTTGCGGCAGCAGCATCCGCACAATTCGGGAASACATCGTGTGCATGGCATTGATTGTGTTCGACTGTTGCGCGCAGCTGGCTGTCCAAGCAAGTGGGCACATTCACATACTGCATCATATAGCCGCAAATGTGATCGAAAGTCGAGGCTGCGCCCAYGCCGCTGCAATCTTTCTTCTGCTCATTTTGCTCGCAACACACATAATCACATTCACAGGGCCGACCGCCGCCCGYTTTGGGGTTGAGACAAGCTTTTTGTGAGGCCGACATGCCGGGCTTTGGTCGTGGACAGACCGCTTGGCGTGGCTTATCYTGCGTTTGAAAGTCGCTTTTGTCGAGAACGCCGTCGGGGCTGGGCATTGAAGTGAAGGGTGCAGTAAGTTTACCATAATTCAGACATGCGACTAGATGACTCATATAWACATTGCGCAGTCGCATGTCTTCGATCGTCTCSAAGCCAAGCATAGACAATTTGTTTAGCCAAGCGTTTGCTAATTTGTATTCTTGCGAACGGCAGTCGAACACTTCTTCGGGCTTCTTTACGATATCTTGAAAGAATATAAAATTTTCCGCCAACTGATAGCCGATATTATCTTCTGAGTCCATGTTCTACGCAGAATTTTGATAGTAAAAAWTTTGGTATAGCAACTTGATTTAAAATCGTTGATTAGAATCGCTTATTTTGTTCGTAATTTCAAAATGACAGCGATTGACGTAATCGTTTGACAACTTTCGGTTTTCCAATTGCAGTGGGAAAACAAAAAAAAAAAATTATGATTTGTTTCTTTGTTTTTGAAGAAACGAAATATATTTTCTTTTGAGCACGACATCCGAAAAAATTATRTGTATTCGAAGCGCACAGAGTTACATTTTTATTTTTTTATATTATTTATTATTATTATTTCTTTTTTTAAACTAGTTAACTCCCAAAAGAAGTTGCTACCGACGAAAACATCAAACAATAGTCCATGAAAATAATTGTGAATGCCCATAAAGCGAAATTGTTCGAGTTTGCAGGCACTCTAAAATTAACAACTGAACTTGTAAATCATATATTTTACGAATACTTTGGAATTAGAAAGCTGTGTGCAAGCTCTGTGGCGCGAGTGCTCTTTTTTGACCAACAAAGACAACAACGAGTTGATGATTCAGACCAGTGTTTCGAGAGGTTCAAACATAAAAAACACGAGTTTTTACATCGCTCGTCGTCGAAAATGGATGAAAGAGGACACCATCATTTCACTCCGAAATCCAATCGACTGTCATCTGAATATGCTACACACGATGAACACTACCAAACGTGGAAAAAAAATTCTGTTTCACCCAGTCACAAGTCATAGAAAACGAAGGTAAAAATCCAAGAATTAGGCTTCGAATTGCTTCCGCATCCACCATGTTCGCCTATTCTGATCTCGTTTCCAGATATCAAACGAATGCTCGCTGGATAGAAATTTTCGTCGAATGAAGAGGTACTTTCCGAAACCGACATATTTTGCCAAAAAATTCCATCTTAGTGAAATTTTAGACTGGTCTTCGAGATATACATAATTTACAAAGTCATGAACAACGATTTTTTTTCAATTACAAAGATAGGTTGGCTTAGGTCAGTCCGGTATAGCACAAATTTTAGCATGGCCACAAACCAGATTCGAAAAATATCAGGAGTGAATGTTTGAGAGATGAACCAGTTTTATATATGATTTTTTTATTTATGGTCAAAAAATKAAAATTACAAATAAATCATTAAATTACGCAAAGCTTTATAAAAATATTTGGGTGAAAAAAAAGCTATTAGGAAAATTGATGTAAATGATTCAGCAAATAATTTAAAAAATCTTAGAGATAAGAAGTATTAATATTATTTTTCTATAAATTTCCCGAAACTCTTTAACGAGTCATATGCCATATTTTCAACTGCCTTTATTTTAAATACTATATTAWCTATATTTCATTAACAATGCATTTAAAACATATTTACAAATGAAAAACCATAAAAACCCAATAGGAAATGTTTTCACAGGAAAAATTTTATTATTACTATTACTATTCTAATACTATTAAAATTAATTTACATATTTTTTTTAATATTTAAAAACTCTCCATTATTTAAAAAATTTTACAAAATTTAAAACAAACCTAAAATTTTTTCAAAAACATTCACAAATTTAAAAAATCTACAAATTTTTCAAATTTCTAAATTTCCAAAATTCTACAAAATTTCAAAAATTCTAAAAGTTGAAAACTTACAGGCTTTCCAAAAATTCTACAAACTTTCAAACGAAAATCCAAAMATTTTGCAATATTCAACAATATTCCAAAAATTCTACAAATTTTCAAAAGTTCTACAATTTAAAACAAAAAATCTAAAATAGTACCTCGTGAAAGCCAATAATATTCGAAACAAAAATTAGCAAAGCGTAGCTCTAACGGTTTATATTTATCCGATCAGATATGAATCATCAAAAATGTATGTTTGTTGCCAATTAAATTTCGTACCGGGTAGTTCAAACAATCACGTATACATATGTATATGAATATCGCAGCTAAACGACACACATTTTATAACTAATTGCGACATTCCGAATTAATTTTATAATTTATTATAGTTTCATGCAAGAGCAAAAATTAAAATTGCGTATTAACAGGTTTGGAATTCCAATAAAAGCCGTGTGCTGTGCATACTTCTGAAATATTTCGAAACTATAAATAAATATGTGAACTAGTGTGGATCTAAAATTCGCTAGTATTTTGGCCATTGCTAAATTTAAAGCGCAAAGAATGCGCTGTTCATGGTGGAAAGTTCACAGCATCGTTTCGWGGCGAATGGCAACAAAAGAAAGCAGTGAAAGTTTCCATGGAAAGTATTCGAATATTTTTATGCGCGAAATTTCGCACAACATGCGCACGCAAACTGGAAAGAAAAGTGTTTTCAAGTGATTTTAGAATTGTCGCCAAGCACGAAGATTCAACGTTGGCGCACGAGTGAGCGTAAAAGCGGAGAGAAGCGCGAATACATATGGTACTTATGTATGTATCTAACATCAACAATGTTGCAATGTGAAGAAGCACGCACTAAAAGCATTTATTTATAACAGAGAATTTGCTGTAGACGACTATGTGTCTGATATACAAATTTTTATGGATATAGCTAATAATTTATGAGGATTTACCTATGTACATACATATGTGGAAACGGACCTTAAGTGCTTCTAAGAAAATTTCAATGGGTTTACCTATTAAAAAACTTCACAATATTCTAAAATTCAAAATTTTCTAAAAATTCTACAAAATTAAAAAAATTCTACAGTGTTTAAAAATTTTTAAAAATAAAAAACTACTAGTTTTCCAAAAAATTCTACGAAATTCCAAAACATTCTAAAATTAAAAAAAAACTCCACAAATTTTCAAAAATTTACAATA